>NC_047507.1:14883016-15135674 GCF_902827115.2 Pseudochaenichthys georgianus | reverse complement strand
TAAATATACATATATAACTATATAATATATATTAAATAATGTATATATATATTATATTATTAGCTCTGCATTGGATTATTATCAGTTCTGGTAATAACTTCATAAATAACTACGCCTGAAAGCAGAAGTCTAGGGCAAATAATTGAAAGCAAATATTCAACAATTACACTAATTGTATTCTTTGCAAGCTCTTGCGGGCCATGTAAAATGAGGTTGCGGGACGGTTTTGGCCCACGGCCCTTGAGTTTGACACCCCTGCCTTACTACATTTGCATATTAAACGCTGGAACTTTGTATTCTTAAGCCACACTAACTGAAATGTAAAGGGAGATTTGTCGAGTCGTAAGTAGCTACTGTACCTCTCCTTTCTCATTGCGGATCCTCCTGTTGAACTCCTTGCCATCGATGCAGATGAAGTCCTCTCCGGGGTGGATGATTCCACACTTGATGGCTATGGCCCTGGCTGTGTTTATGTTGTCTCCTGTCACCATGCGAACTGTGATGCCTGCCTGCTGGCACTTCAATATAGCATCAGGCACCTAAAGAGGAAGACATATTTCATAGCTCTGCCATTTGGTGCTAGAAAGGCAATATAAAGTCTTTAGGGCTACATTACAGCTGCCTGCTGTATCGCAAACAGCCCAACAGTATGAGAGGATTACTAAATCACAAACAGTGATTCTCTTACTCACTTTGATGAACCCCTTTCACATTCACGTAATCATTCATTGTCACTTTCACATATGGATTATAGTAGTTTTAAGAGCATATCAACTGAAACAATACAGCTATCTTTTTGACTTAACCTCAAATAGACAAAAAAAAAAATTGGTTTTATTTGATCAGAATTCTGATTCCTCAGGAGTAACATAACATTAACTTTGTCAAATGTTAAATGAATATAATATATGACACATGACATATGAATGGAATCTCTCTTTTCCCTTCAAACTAATAGAGTGGAAGAAGTGACTGTATGTAGCAGATTGATCTTTGGTATAACCAGCAAGCAAAAGCAGAGTATTCATTCAGAAACATCTTCTTCCTGACAAAGGTCAGTGTGGGCGAGCGCTGCACTCAAACCCACACACAGTCAAACAAACAAACAAACAAACAAACAAACAAACAAACGTGTGCACATACAGTAACAGCAACTCACATCCATGTGCACATGCACACAGGCCCGGGACTCAATCTATCTTTTCCTCCTTTGGGCATATACTGTAGCACATACACACATTAGCCATTGGAGCATTGTTGTGCTCACAATCACACACATGAAAAGGGCAACAAAAGAGTGAAGACCAAATTAATCCCCCACTGCAATGTGTAAATCTGTTGGCATAATAAACAGCCAAATCAAGCTGCTCGTAGATGTGTTTAAAGACAGCGTAATAGAAAGTTAATGTATATAGTGGGGGAGGGAAGGTCTTTACTGAGCAGGAGGTTAAACAAAAGAAATCTCATAATTATAATGTACGGCTCATTAACTATACATGTAGCTTCTAAGGCACAAAAGCTAGGGTTTTTGTGAAAGAAATATTATAGATTCATACAACGATAATCCCTCTCAATCATCAAGACTGTCCTCTGCTTGTATATTCTTTTTTCTGTTCATTTTGCTTTGTTCAGGACATCTCTAGGCGTCTCTCTGGGCGTCTCTCTGCCCCTGCCTCCAGCTGACCCTCCTCAGACTCTGCTCCCCTCGGGGCTCGATGCTCTCCTGGCTGACGCTGTAATCAGTGTAGCCTGAGTCGGATACTCTGGAAGCTGCACCAAATTCTCCTGTCCATCACAAATACTATGCCCATTAGCTAGCTAGACTAAACATTGCTAAACTTACCGTCTCGTGTGAGTCAAAGAAGATATGGAAAATATGAACGTTATGTTTACTAACCCCTGTGCCTTACACAATAGACACATCTTCTTGTTGTTTAAAGCTAATAACCGTTGCTCTCCAGCTATATGTGGTATAACAACTCAAATATATTATAAGTGGATAAAATGTATAGTTGAGTCAGTAATGTGAATTACAAAGCAGCATTTCCCTAAAGTCTGCCTACATAGGTCATACGCTACTGGTCACAACAGACAAAATAGCTTTTTGAAGTGAGCAGGGTTGTGTTTCTGATTTAACCAATTTATGAAATAATTTATTTGGTAACTTTTTCTAGTTTTCCCATGAGGAGGTGTTCAAGAGAGTTGATTTTTTCCAGAAATGAAAACAATATTGCTCACAAATAATCCCATAGGCTTTTTATAATCAGTATTTAAATAGTGCATTTACAAAAATAACAATAAGAGGAAGCTCCATTCATCCGTTAGAAGTCAGTTTTCAATTCAGATCTCGCAGTAAATATTGTGGCAAGTGGAGCAAGTTATTAAGCTCTGCCTTCTCTGCTCTCACCAAGTCATTGTTATCAAGCTATCAAGTTCCCGTCTGCCTATCTGTCACCCCTGCTGTCTGTTTCACTCTTTTTTCTTTGGATTCCCACTGCTCTAGTTGACTGGTGATCCGAAAGAGGAAGCTTATTAAAAATACAATCTGGCCCGATGAGGGAGGCTAGTAGGTGAAACTGAAAAACAAGCCTCTCGTGTCTCGAATATGGATTTGGTTTCCCTCTCCTCCGTTCCTCCACTTACCCGTCTCCTGCAGACATCTGTCTGACATGAATCTGATTTAGAATCGGTCTATCTTTCCTGGGCTACATCTTTCCCTCTTCTCTTTCTTCTCTCCCCTCTTGTTTCTCTGGGGGAAAACCTATAGAGCAGCTTTTTATTAAAAAGAACATCGCATTCGAAACACTAATAAACAAAAACATGTTTAACACTCTGTGTGACCTTTGTAGCAAAACGTAAATCCTCTCTTTTCCAATATTAGCCAGTCTTACTCAGAGACCTGGAAAGATGTCAAGGGAGCGAGCGGTGCGATGCTTTTCCACATCAGTTATTACAAATGTTGGATTCAAAGTTGAAGAAGAAATGAAAAGCTGCAAACTGCCAGGCTTGGTGCAATGCAAGGGAGTATATTAACACATAAGGTGTGAATAAATACATATCAGATGTTGCATCATTTGCAGACATCTGCATTATTGGAGTTCCAATCTGCAATATTCAGCTTTTTTATTGATTATTTTCATCATAAAATGGTGTATTTTATATTTATCTCCACTCATCTTACCTTATATAACACTGTAATGCAAAAAGCGCTTCTCGCTAGTTTTTATTGTTGTGTATTATAATGTTTGCTTATTCATTTTGAGGATGATGGTCTTCTTTTTGCATTTATTTGATCTAAATCTGTTAAGATGCTTAAGGTAGGTGCGGAGAGAGTGAAGAGAAAGAGACATGAACCAGGGAAAGGTGAAAGTCAAAGCGTACGATTCAGAGAGAGTTGGAAACAGAAAAACGTGTTGGAGTGAGGTTGGATGAGAGGTGGGGGATGGAAGAAGTTGAATAATGCAGTAGTCAGTTAGCTTCCTGCTTCCCTGTACCTGCACAGGAGCTGTCAAGTGAGGTCAGTTTCTCGCTGTACACTCTTTCCATCCCATATTCTCCCAAGGATATTACTCCTTTCCTTCAAGTGCAATTCATCAGTATAAGATTTGAATGAATTATTGATGCATCACTTATTTAAATAGTGTTTTTGTTTGCCTTCAACAGAGCAGAATATTTAAAAAGTAATTAGAAATAATCCTCTGCAAAAAAAGATTTTGATAACCCTTGTCTAATCATGTCATTCACCTTCCTTCCTATCTAGCTTGTGCACACTCAGATATTGCACTCACTGCCCATAATAACTTACAATAACCATGTTTGTTGTTAAGATCAATATGAAATGTTTCAGTATGTCACCCAAACATCACACAGCCTCCTACCTCTGGCCTGACAGGGTCCTCTATTCCAACAACACAGATGGCGGTGAGGTCATTCAGGATGCTGTTCTCATCTTCCCAGTCAGGCTCGGGGTCACTGGAGAAGTCACGGTACGCCACACAGATGGTCCTGAGGCCATCACACGCCATGGGCTCAATCACCTTCTTCACCATCTCGTCCTTGTCCCGTGGACGGAAGACCCTCACCTCCCCTACCTCGCTCAGGATATGGCTGCATCTGTAATTAAGGTTGGCGTTAACAGTTGAGGTTGGATTCAATTCTGTTCTGTAACTTTGGAAGAAGGATGTCAAAATGACCCAACATACGTAAATCATAATGGCCTATGCACTGTGAGTTTGAAAGAACAAGAAAACCTTTTGGTCTAAATGATCATCACACATTTAGACAAATATGACAACTCAAAGGAATGGTTTAGCTTTATTTCCAAGATGCACATGAGTAGATGTTTATTGTCTTTTCATATCTGTGCTTTCAATACTAAGCTACAGCCAGGTTAGCTTACCATAAAGCAACAGCTAGCCTTGCTTTGACAAAATCCACCTACAGTACCAGGTACTCTAAAGCCAACTAATTACTGCGTTATATCTGACTTGTTTAATCCAAAAACAAAAGTGTGAAAACTTCCATTCACCACTTTATGCTAGGCTAAATGAACCGGCTGCTCGATATTTAATTGAAAAATAGGAGAGGAGGATTATTAATATAGTTATCTTCTGCTCGGCTAGGAAGCAATAAAGGCAATTCCCAAATTATTAAGGATTAAATTCACCTGCTATAATCGGAATCGGAAATCCTTTATTTGTCCCACAGCGGGAATGAATAAAGGATTTCTGGTATGTCATTAGCAAATTAACTGTGATTTGATAATGTTATAATGTTAATGCTAAAGTTATTTTAGGACTTTTGGCATTTGGGGCACACATGTTTATATAACCCCTCGATGTATGTATGTATGTAATGTATGTAACATGTTTCCAATCCTTAGTTTAAATGAAATTTATTACAATTTAAAGTTTTTTTTTATATCAATCATGCTCAAAGGAGAATGTATGCTACTTCCTTTAGTTTGTGCAGGAAGCTTAATAACTGCCTCTCATTTGTTACTGTACTGTAATCGTTGTGTTCTGTAAAATGTCAGAATTGTGTGACCTTCTAGTGGAAACTCAGCCCACTCTCAATGCCTAGAGCATGTGTATACCATTAGTATATTATGCACTCCAAATGGATTAGCTGTACACTTGGTAACAACATTGAAAAGATCATCACTTTTTGTAATACTATTACAGCATATTACTGTAGAACAAGGTTATGTGCAACTATTTATATCAGAATAATGTCATTTAAACACAAAACCAGACTCACTTTTTGAGGACGATCTCAGAGGCTCCCTTGCTGTACATGCGGAAGCTCCCATCAGGCAATTTGATGACAGTGCTCATGGACTTCCTGACAGAGTTGAAGGTGTAGACTTTGTAAAGCTTCTCCTCTGGGATCTGGTTTCTGATTGGCTGGTAATCCCGCTTCAGGTCCAAGAGAAATCCCAGCAGGCCGCACTCTGTCTTGTTGCCAACCTGCTTCGGCAGACCGCCTTCCTTATCTGGGGGCTAGAGGGAAGATTTTCGGATGTTTAATTAAAATGTAGCCAAATATTAGCTGTAATAAATATTATTTTCTACCAGTGGTTGTATTACACATATTATTATACCATTTGATGATTATAATGTATTTTATGATTGTTTTACCCATGAGTTGTGGTCTTCCATGCATATCATTATGATTGAATTCCATCAATACTTTGGTTGTGTTTTCTGGCAAATTCTATACTGTTTGTTCAGTGATCTATTCAATCAATGAGATTCTCGTTTCTTTTGCGCAGTGCAACCAATGTAAGGCTTGAAATAGCTGCTAGGGATAATTAAACAGCTAGCAGGTGAAGGATTGCTATGTGTGGGAGGGCGGTAGATGAGTAAGATGGAGTCAGATGTGGATTTTCTTATTTCAGGCATATGGCTCAACCCATTGCAATCTGTAATTGAATATTTCAAATTTTGACTGGTTCAGTAAACATGGCAGTATCACCATTTAAAGATGACTACATGGATTGTGTGAACAATAGATAAAGCAGCATGTGAAATATTTTTTTAATAACCATTTTGTTCTGATCAATACTCTTCCTATCATACTGTCATCACAGAACCAAAGAGAAATCCTCAGATTGCTTGTTTTGTTTAACTCACAGTTAGAAACCCTATATCAGCATAGGATTGATTATTAAATTAAGGTTTTTCAATCAAAAATGACACATTCTGTTGTTCCTTGCATTTCCTTAATATACTATCGTAGAAATCAAGGAGAATTAGGGAACAAGAGAATATGTGTCATTTTTGATTGAAAAACATGAATGTAATAATCAATCTTATGCTGATGATCAATTCATGCGTTGACTCTGTATAGCACGAGCCGACTGTAGACGTTTTTACTGTAGGTGATGTTTGCATTATCTGTGCACGTCGCTGTTCAGGTGCTACACTGTGTGTGTGTGTGTGTGTGTGTGTGTGTGTGTGTGTGTGTGTGTGTGTGTGTGTGTGTGCAATTTCCCTTCACACACTCTATGTGTGCAAGTGTGTGCGAGTGTGGTCAGCGTGTGGAAGACTCATCGTTGCCATGGTAACACTGGGCAAAGCATACTTGTGAGGAGAGACTTGGGAAAAGAGAGGGTGCTCTCTCCCTTTCTCTCCCAACACTTCTTACTCTTTGGCTCAGATTCTCTTACAGGATTTTCACTCATCTCACTTCACACATGTCCTCCAATCTTTCTATGTCTCCCTTTTCATCTTCCCCCAGTCCCATATTCATTAGTATTTCTCGCACTTCACTCCATTTTGTACTGCAATTTGTCAAGTAACACAGAAGTAATGAAAAATGTATAAAGAACTCTTCGTTTTGTTTTTAGATGTTCTCTATTTCTGCTAATGGGAAAACACTAATAGCAATGTGTTAACCTCCTCCAGAAACCAGTCACGGCTAGAACTTGTGCTTGTGCTTGAAAATAGTTCATAAAGGTTATTTTCTGTTAAAACTGTTTGATGAATTCGTTTTTCCAGCCTAAAAGGAAAATAACACACATTTTGTGACATGAATCAAATGAATAGACATGACATAACTGAACAGACATTAATCAAATGAATTGTAAAAGTGAACAACAGCCAATAAGGGTGATTGTTCATCAGTATTTTAGAACAAAGTCCTTTATGTTCATTCGGATCCCTACTAGCCGGACGGGGCTGAAACCTAGTCTCTCTGAGGTTGTGCTATATACTGTAGTGACTACAGTACGCAGCTATGCTCAGAGCTAAAGAACAGCATGTCAGGTACTCATTCCTTCTCTAACACATACATACACCTACACGTACACACCTACGCAGAATGTCTAAAGCACTTTGAACATAATGCGTCTGACTTGCTGCTAAGCAAGCAGACACCTTCAGTCTGTGCTATTTGCCCCAAAATAGATTGACTGCAGTTCCTTCTGTTCTGCCTCTCAACAAGCCTCCAACCAAGATTAGATTTAAAAGAATAGCTTGACATTTTCAAGGTTTTTCATTTGACTTTCTTCCTTTTGCTTTATTCACGTGGCACTTGGGAAAAGTATTGAGAAAATGATGTATTGACAGTGTAGTTAATAACATGAATTACCTCATGGATTTTTGTGTATTCTCACACTTTCCATTGCATGGACACTCTTGTCCAGCTGCTAACAAGTTTTGATAGAGAATGTTAAGAAAATGTTTATGTGCCTGGCAAAGATTTAAATATAATTCATTTCAATAAGAAATTGTAACCTAACTGCAATCTATTAATTGAACCAAGGGTCAAAAGAAAGTGTCTTACTCGATAATGTTAAGGTTGTAAAATCCTTTGAGGCACATTTGTTTTGTAGCTAATAAGATAAACAATGTCAAGGTTTCACTTTTCTGTGTTTCTTAAGTTACATTTTTTTGTAAATTGAAGCCAATATGTTTGAAGGACTCTGAGCATCTGTGAAGATTTGACTGAATATCGCTAATTTCATCTCCCTAGTAAGTGATATGTCTGCTTTCAATGTTTACTCAAGCAGCTCAATATATTGACGAGAAACATCGATCCATTCGGGCTCAGGCACATTATACATGTGCCTTTAACTACAGCTGATGTGAGCCAGAGGTTAAACAGAAGAGGGTTAGAGAGGAAAGTCATCTAAAATCTCATTAATCATTAAAACACAATCAGTGCAATGTCCCTTGTTCACCTGGTAATTAGACATATCTGGGTAATGTCCAGCTGTGTGTCTCACATACACAGACAAGAGTATAAATACTTTATACACAGTTTGCGGTAAATAACGGAATGAATGCCTTTTCCTAATGACCACTGATTACATCAGGAAAACACTGCCTGTCATCGGCTAATGATGGGATGAAACAAATGTTGTCATCTGCACTGTCCACTAAGTGTTTGGAGAATAAGCTCCCAGCAACAGGAAAACATCAAACTAAATGACTGAATAACCAGCTGAAAACCATGCAGGCTGTAGGTCAGTTTGAAATGATTATGTAAGCATGAAGCTGGGGTATATAAGAAGTGTTGGCCTTATATTGCATATTAAAAGATGCTCGTTTGGCATCATGTTTTCACTTTGTATGATTTTTTCTTCCTTACTTTGATTACTTTTATTCTTTACTCTGATGATGATAAGTGTCCGTTTAGATAGCAAACTCACTTACATGCAAAACACATTGTATTGGAACAATGCATGAAATAATAATAATTTGCCTTGAAGTCATAACTTTTCACTTTAAGGAGCGTAATCTTCCCGACTCATTGTTGCTGGCAGAAGGAAATAAATAAATGGCCGACATAACGCTGCCCTTAATGCTCTGAAATTCCACAAAGGTATAGCCTGACGTGAGTTCCTACGCACAAAAGCAGTGTCTGGCATGGGATGCCTAACGTTGGCATAACGGAGCTATGTTTGGCACTTCCCGGCCTGGACGTGGCGGAGGACCAGCTGCCCTCTCTCTGGTCCTTGGGTGCTCCCGCAGGCAAGGACATATGCCAAGGGGAGAGCTGGCAACTTTACTTCCTCTTCCACCTGGGGCTCTCCTTAATCCATCCCTCCTGTTCCTGTTCCTTCCCCTGATCTTCCATTTTCTTGCTCTTCTCTTCCCTTTTACTACTCAGTGTTCATCCTTCTGTCCCTATACTTTATATCCTGTATTCCCTTCTCTCATCCCCTTAAATCCTTACCATTCTTCCTCTCTATGGATGACTTACCCCTTTTCCGTACTACCAGTCCCCCCCCCTGCCTCCACCTTCCTCCTCGATCCTTCTTGTATGTAGGAGTGGGTGATATTCTAGCTCTCCACATGACTGTACCAGCCAACTGGGCTAAGGCCTGGAGGCATGCTGCAGGACAGCAATACAGCCCTGTAGTCCATGATGAGGACAATCGTCACGCAAGTGTGGTTTCTCTCATCTCTTCCTGTATACTTTTCCTATCTTCTTTCATCCTATTTTTGCACATATCCTTGCTTGGCTCCTCCCTTCCAGTTGCTTTGATTTATTTTCCCCTTGTTTCTCTTCCTGTCCTTTATTTGCCCTTCTACCGTAGGGATAGTAGTAGTCGGAAAAAAACAATGCGAAAAGGCATGAATCGCATATCCTTTCTTGTACAACTTTATTTTAATTTTAGAATACTATGCCTGTAGCGTTGACTGTGCCTTGATGATCAATTTCACAAATATCTTTTTGAAAGTCAGTCCATTTAGGGGAATTCTAGGAGGTGTAGTCGCTATGGGTTTAACTGATAATGGTAAAACAAGCCTTGGAGATACTATACTGCTTTTCTCTGTGCTCAAAGACTCTTTACAAGCAAATAAAGAAGGCTTTAATACTGAAGCCAGTTCATATTATTTTACTACCTTGTATTTAATATACACTGGTCTAGAAAAAAATGGAAACACAGTAACTGAATCTATCATGTCATGTGTTAGGGAAACGCAGGGAGCCCATTAAGCTTGGTGCCTCTGACACATCAAAGCATTGTCATTCTAATGTGATGACGACCTCTCTTTCACTGCCATCTCAGCAACACTGTCACGTCTGTAAGCAAGTGCTGAACACAGAAAGAGAGAACAAGAGAAGGACATAACTCAGCTGAATCTCTGTTTCTGTGTCCAAAACTATTCCATGGGGACACTGGGTGCTTCAAGCCAAAGACATCCGAGATACTCTCATCTCTCCTCCATGCTGTGCAAACAAGCACGCAACGTCCAGATGACAAAAGCACTGTGAGCCAATTATAGTAGGACCCCACTACTCACTACCAAACAAAGATGAGGCAGTGCATTTAATTACAGGCAGAAAATTGCCCATTGTGGAGCGACATATGATGTTTTTTTCCCCATTTAAAGTGAACTGAAATGTCACTATAATCCCTGTTCAACATCAACACATTCTGATGAATCTGTTTGCTTATCTTCATGAGCTACTGTAAATGTCCCTTTGTACATATACCTCACAATTGAAGCCATCTGTGTGTGTGTGTGTGTGTGTGTGTGTGTGTGTGTGTGTGTGTGTGTGTGTGTGTGTGTGTGTGTGTGTGTGTGTGTTTGCATTAACTGTGTGCATGTGTGTGTATCATCCACCCCTCTTGTCCCTAAATAATGACCTGAACAGGTGGTTGAAGCCACATGAGATTGAGCTCCAAGGACAGTCACAGCCACGCTCAACACATGACACTGTGCTGCAAGAGAATACACCTGTGAGCTGAGTGCCTCCTACAGTGTGGGTATGCCTGATAGGACAGATGTGTGGCAGTGTTTGCATCTGAACATGTCTGTTTACTGTACCTTTGAAGCTTCGATTGAGGTTTTCAAATCAAGTTTTCAATGTCTGTTGACATATTTTATAATGGCATTGCTCTTAAATATTTAACATTCTTTAACCAAAACCTAAATGTCAATAAAGTTATTCATTAGATTAAGTTCATTTAATCAAACAGGGGTTTTATAGACCCATATAATATGTATCATACAAAATGTAAAACCTATGAAAGTGAACTGAAAGTTGAGAGAGAAACAGAAGAATCAAAGTATGACTAAATCAATGGGGATTTTGTCTGTATAGCTCTTGCCACTGGCGGCGATGCATATCCTCTTACGGTGAAAATGTATATTGACGTCACTGAATGGTGTTCACAAATTGCTCAGTAGCTCGCTTGACTTGTCTGCAAGACACATCCCAGGCGAACTGGTGTGCTAATTTGTATGCATGTGTGCACGCATCCTCTTCCAGAATATACAATAAATGGATGTGCCCATGAATACAGTATATAGGAGCATGTGCGTGTACTGTATGAGTGGTTATACTTTATGTGTGCATGGATTCATTGTGTAAATGTCTGTGAATTTCTCCCTCAAGGACGAGGCTTCTCCACTTAGAGTTGCGATGTGCTGACAGAAGAAGCTGAGCCATACCATTGGCTGTATTATACAGCTAGAGAGGCAGTAGGGGGACTGATACGGGTATCAAAGCCTGCCTTTTTGCCTTTGTGTCGGCCATCAAAGACTTCCATAGCCATCCTGGCATCCCACAGGATTGGCCTCTTATATAAGAACACACCAGCCAGCGTACTGCAGAGCTGGAGAGGTGCTGAGGGAGTGGGGTGGCAGGGGGAAGGAGAAGGGAGATGTACTAAATATTCTTCAGATATGTTCCTTTTTGCATCTGGCTTTATTAGTTAATTCCTTAATTATCTCTGTCCTTATCTATCTTGCTCTCTTGTTTCTTGTATTTCCTTCCAGAAAGAGCTCTCAATAAATAAATGCTGACATGTTCTGTACTATTTATGGGCTAGATTTTGTCTTCAATACTACCATAAAATAATGTATGTGTGTTCTTTGGTTATGTGTATGTATGCATGCATGAATGAAGAGATGTAGATCTATGTATAAGCAATGTTGTCAGTTGGGTATCTAGAACAGAAGATGCTTTTGTTAATCATTTAAAATTCACCCCAAAATGTAACTTTTATGAATGAAGAGGTTATGAAACAGACTGAATGTGCCATTTAATCCGCTACGTCGGCCTTGATTCCGTTGAGCTAAGCAGCTATGGAGGTGCAATAGTCTGATGTAATGCTGCAAAGCGTTCCTCAAAGGTTTTTATATGGATAACATCTTGTTATTGTAGCACATCATGGTGAAGAATTGCTGTGTGTAAAGGCAGCCTAGGCAACCCTTATAGTCCCATCAACAAAACATTTGTGTCGCGATAGCAAACATTCAATGACTTTCGATTATTTTTATATAATAGGCCTAGACAGTAATGTGTTGCCGGATCGTTTCTCTTGGCTACCATTTTCATCTTGTATCGTCACTTTCAAATAGATGCAAAAATACTGTCAGTAAATATCATGTGCCTTATTACAGAGGTTATGTTTTTGGCTCAGTTTGACTACAAAAATAAAACTGTCCGGAAGGGTATACTGTATCATCGGCCGAGCAAGAACCCATTACATTTTGGAGAAGATCCAATGCAGAGGGCGGACACTGGAAGATAATGCATTTGCATCCATGTTGTGATGAAAAACAAATATCCTTTTTATATTGATCAATTTAAGAAAAGTAGTTTTCCAAATATTGATATTTCCAAAATATATTATCAAAGTTAATGTAAAGGACTTTGTATATTGACTAAAGATAGAAACGGAAGCATATGTGGTTTGTGGTCAGATTATACATGGCTTTGACAATAAATCATTTAAAATAACATTCTCTGTGTAAAGAAACGTTCTGTTTGTTAAACAAAAGTAGGGCTCAACAATGTGTCAATGATTTATATATTTAAATAGGGGCTCTGTGAGTAGACAAACATTTTAGTTTTCAATCCTGAACGACATTATGCAACTTGTTCGTCGACACCAGAGTTTAAGGTATATACTGTGCTTCATAGCTACCAGTGTTAAAGCTAGAGTAGGCAGAAATGTGTAGCTCTCCATCTTAAAAAAGGATGATCAACACTCTGTTTACACCGAGGCTGTGATCGTGCCTTGAGGGGTATGAAGTGAAATCTGTGTGATCCTTCTATCGCAGATGTCCCGCATGCTCAGCTCATTCCCTATGCAAGTTAAATTAGGGCATTTGTAAGTTTGTCGGCTATCAATGAATCGACTCTAAAGGGGTTTACAAGGATAGTGACACACAGACAGGCAGAAATGTGTGTATTCGTGTGAATGCGTTCAGGTGAGTTTAGAAACATACTGTATCTATCCGTCCATCGATACATCCATCTCTTATTGCATTTAAGAAAACAATCTTAGGCAGGCATCTCCAGCACTTAGACAGATCTGATTCAATTACAGTCTGCTACGAGACAATATTACACAAATGTTCTCAAGGTGACAAGTTGAGTGAATTCCTGATGAATGTAAAGCAGCAGCCAAGGACACAGTCTGCCTGCTCTCACGCAGAACGCACTGCAAAACTGTCTCACTGTCTCAGGGCTTCTCTTATCATATGGTTTCACCACTCACACAGAGGGCGCTGACATCATGCAGCTTCCTGAGTATAAAGTTAGAGAAAAGTGCTACAAGGATGCACAATAAAAGTGGTGTTATGGTGTTTCAAATTCCATATGGAATACTGTGTTACCATTTTGTGTGTACAGACCATAGACTGTATATATAAGGTACAGACGCAGTAATATTATGTCCTAACTTGACATCCACGCTTAACCTAGAGAGCAAAATACTCGGAAGTATCTTTTACAAAGGCTTACGTTACATGTTGCTTACCAGTATCTTGGTGGTGTAGGCGCTGTTGAGGGAGATGGAATTGATCAGTATGTCCATTGATTTGGTTGGCAGAGCTGCGGGATCTGGTACTTCTTTGTAGTGCACATCCCCGATGTAACACTGCACCACCGTCATGCGGTTGGTGGTCAGCGTGCCCGTTTTGTCGGAGCAAATGGTCGTCGCATTGCCCATCGTTTCACACGCATCCAGGTGACGCACCAGATTGTTGTCTTTCATCATTTTCTGCAGGAGTTAACAACATGATGATCATAATGTGAGCATTTAAACAGCTTTCAAATATTAAGGCAGTACCATTTGCACTGTTTGTCTTTTCTCTTACTCTCTATGTGTAATTCTTGCCCACCTTAACAGAGTAGGCCAGGGAGATGGTGACAGCCAGCGGCAGCCCCTCCGGCACGGCCACCACCAACACAGTCACACCGATGATGAAGAACTTGACAAAGAACTGGACATAAATGGGAGTGCACTCTGGCAACCAAGGCAGCTTCTGCAGCACAAAGTTGTCAATGGCAAAGTACAGGACCAGGATGATGACTGTGACGGCTGACATGAGCAAACCTGAAAAAAAGGATACAAAAGTTTATCAGATAAGGACAGAATCTGAGTGAAGTCACTTTATGTGATTCATGTGTAGAAATTCATTAGTGAGGAGATTCTTAAATCCTCCTGAAACGTACATGTTTTGGTATAAGGAGGAAAAACAGATCACCTACAGTATACGAAACCCTAACCCTATGGGGAAAACCCTTAAAAGGTTCCAGTCGGGCCAAGAGGGTTTACAACTTAGAGCATACTACTGACACCATAATGCCATGAGCGACAAAATCAGAGTCATGGTTTTGTGCATGCTGGCACTAGGGCTGCTCAATTAATCGTATTTTAATCGCAATTACGATTATGGCTTGCAACAATTACGAAAACAACGTAATCGAAATAAAACGATTATTTCTTTATTATTATTACTTTTTTTTTTTTTTCATTACTTTTTTTTGTATTGGTTTTTCAGTTGAATTATACTTAAAGTTCAGGGTTAACTGTTAAAAACATACTGTTCACATTTTTTTTTCAATAAATTGATGTTTTCAAAGTAAATGGATAATTGTTTTTAATAATCGTGATATCAATTATTAACCCAAATAATCGAGATTATAATTTTTGCCATAATCGAGCAGCCCTAGCTGGCACACGTGGATAGCTAACTGACACGCCTACATTAAACAAAGAAATTAGTCAATTAGATTAGTCAACACTATATTAATTTAGGGGCTAAATAAGCTCAAGTTTTATTAAACAAAATGGTAAAGAGTCAAGTCAATTGTAATGCAGGACTGTTGTATAAAAATGGAATCATTTTAGCTAGGTGGTGCTATGACTCTGTGTATACTCCCTTTTGGTCTAATCAACAAGGGACAATATTGGAGAGACCCCTACCATAACCACTTATCCCTCTATCTACATTTCTTCATCATTCCTCATGACAATGTACCAGCTTGGTAAGGTTTATTATTAGGAGTCTATTGAGAGCAGTGAAGCTGCATTAATATATAATTAAAAAAATAGGCACACAGAGTGAGAGTGGAAGGCCATATGATGCAACTGCTGCTTGTGTGCTAGTCCAGTAACAGTAGTTCATTGTTCTGACACCCCCTCCTCAATCCATCCCCTACTACACCAACAGTCTGTATAATAGCCCACTGTAATAACAGGGACTTCTTTAAGGACTTCTCAGGAAATGATAAACCCAACAACAAAATAAGCCTCTCGAAGAGAGCCTTGGCAGTTTAACTTGCTAATCACCTATTACGGATTTATCTAAGGAAAAATACCCAAGACCGGTACAGAAAACCCTGCATTTTTTGCATGTTGCAATTTAGGTATGTGATATTAATTTCTCTTATTTGTTAAACAGTAATCCTACTTTGTTGCTGCTGTGAGGACACCCACAGTGTGGGCATACAGTACATAGCATGTGGGCATCTGTTACTAAACAATGCTTGCTGGATTGCAGAAAATGCAGAAGGGAAAAGGCATAATGCAATCTCAGATGTTCCCATTACAATGATTCAGCATGTCCCTAGAGGGAAGGTCATTTAGAAAAATAAAAGGGAACAGACTCTTCTACACCTCCAAAATTCAGACACTTTTGCATTCTTCTCAACTCATTTGATTGCTTTTAGGTAGACAAGAAGTCAGTGCACGACCTTGTTTGACTGACAGGATGACGGCTCAGCGCCTTGTTGTCCCTGATTTAACGGCCTGACAAGGCGATGGACTTGTACCTGCTTTGCCGATCTGGACAGCCAGTTTGGTCAGCTTCCCTTGGAGCACAGACTTCTCTTTCTTCGAACCGGTATGCTTCTTCTTCTCTTTCTCCTCGGACTCTCCACCTTCAGCACTCTTTAGAGGCTGCATCTCCATGGCAGCGGCTCCATCCTGCTTCTTGACTGTAAACACCACAAAGAAACAGACAGAAGCAGCGTTAGAGATGTAGATAAGACCGAGGGAATGGAGCAACCAGGGGGCTAGGCTTCAAACCCAGGTTATACAGCAGAGATAGTTTGGATATAAAACCAGGAAGATACTACTGTATATGACATCCCATGACACAATGGGAAATAATTGGGATATATTAAGCTTTACCATACCATAATAAGAATTGTTTGTTTGTCCCTGCAGTGTCTTCTTGGTTAAATCAAAAAGGTTGTGAACCGTGTTTCTATATAAAGAATAACAACTAGAAAGCATGAAAATGTAGGTCTTCTTTTGGTGTAGAAAAGGGAATCACTGCGTTTCTTAGCGTTCATGCTATTTTTCATCAAATACACATATTTACAGTAAGTCATGAATAATTCAGTGGTGGTAATCCATGGCCATGTTCAAAGATTTGAAGCCTGCTTATCATGTGGAAAGCGTGAGGATAAATAAACCTTATAAATACTGAAGCACATTTTACACACAAAGAAATCACAATAAGCTAAAGTGTATAAAATGTCAACTGTCAGCAGAATAAACAATATAAAGACAATTCAATAAAACTGCCTCTACCAGTCAAAACGTCCAAATCCAGTGTCCACATCTTCACACTTTGAGATGACATCATATTCTACCTACTATGTACTGAAAGAACCAATTATTGTTTGGCAGAAACAAGGTTTCCTATTTTCTGTTGTCTTCATCTATCTCCCTCTCTCACACACATACAGTTCAGTCCTTCCTTATGTATCTCTTACCAAAGATCAGCCCAGTTTTTCAAAAAGACATTCTCTGGTTTTGCTTATAGTTTTCTCCAGGCTAATGACACAAAACAGCAGTGGCGAACCGTCAGGGCCTTCAAGGTATTCAGAGAATACCCTGGAACACTCAGATAAAAGAAACAAAAAAAATCGATGTAATTATATATATAAAATGTAATAAAATGTATATAAAATGAATAAATGAGAATCGTATCTGTGTTGTTGATCTGTAATATTACAGTGTTACGTTGATTTGTTTGTCCTTCTCGGACCATGCACTACGCATTTCAGTGGTTTGGTGTTAAAAAAGAAAGCAATCAGATATTGTTCTGGGTCTCTGGGTAGAATATCCTTCAACCAAGCTATTCTACATCCTTGATCGAATGCCCTGGCCGTTGCACTGAATGAGAGCGTACCTTTGGATTGACAGTTTGATCAACCAATCATATATTGATTTGTAGCCAATGGGCGTGTTCTTCCAGAGTTTCCCTCGGTTCCAGGGTGCTCTAGAAGGCCCGCTAGTTAACTGGCTCGAGACAGAGGATCTAGAACGAATGCGACGAAGCAATTCATGACGTTTTATTGTTTCTAACTTGAAATGACAAGTGCAACAGGTGAAGATGAAGTTGTTGCAGAATTGTTGTGAGTACCCTTTTCAAGACGACAATTCAGTGAAAAGACGGACATTATAATGCCGCGGAGGAGGGGTGTGTGTGTCTACAGAAGGTCCAGTTGTGATAGACACGGTTCGCCACTGCAAAACAGTAAGTGTGTTTATCCGACTGTAATCCTAAAGTACACTTTAAACATCATACCAAGGTGTGGAAAGTCATCATTTACCCTTCCCTTTGGGGACACTTTGACTTGCTCAATCTGTGCTTATTAAATCGCTACGCGTTTTTGTTTTGAAAGACGAAACACGTTTAGACATGAAACTTAGTAAACTTAGTAAATAGACTTGTAGATACATTATTAGTGGAAAGGTTGTCAATTATTTCCAAGTTTGAATATTTAAATGTCAGAAACAATATTAGTCTTTTTACTGTGGTATGTAATTAATCAATTGGTTGATTCAGACAGGACAGTTTATTTATTTGTTTAAAAATCAAACATGTTTTGAATGTGTAAATGTGCTTCTTGTTCTATCTTTTATAGCTTGTAAGAAACACTAAGATATTGGGATGAGCATAATTTTTCACAAACTAAATTGATAGATAAACAATATTTGAAACAAACAAATAGTTGATCCCTTTAATGACAGAACATATACATCCGAATGCGGGGAACATTTCAAGAAACATTGGAAAAGGTAAACCAGGGTGTGATATAATACTCGAGTACTCGAGAGGAAAGTTTAGAGAGGGTTTGGTTCGAAGAAGGAACCCTGAGCGAGGAAGTAGTTGAGGGACAGTTTTATGTTTTCTCACACAGAACAAGACAAGTCAACAACACAACAAGAACAACAACAAAACAACACACCAGTGACAGACAGAGTGAAGGGAGGGATTTTCTTACCAAACATGACTGCAGGTGAAACCTGGGTCAAGCACTGACATTAATCAGAGAAAGACTAAACAACTTGAGACATCAAGTATTAAAAGTGCAGGATATAATAAAGGCGGGAATAAACAAAGCAATGTGGGATTTTGTCACCTGCATTTGACCCAGAGCTTACACCACATGTCATAGAAAGGAAAATATGAGTAAAAGAGGAAGAGAGAAGGCAGGGGAGGAGAGAGTGAAATATATGGTCTGGTTACCTTTAATCTGGTTGCTCTCCATATTGCCATCTTGCATTTTACCTATGATGGAGACATACAAGACAATAACAACAAAAATAACCAAGGCAGACATGTCAACAAATCATCACCACAGGCAGCACACACAGTAAAAAAACAAAAATCACAAACAAGGAGACAGGGAAATGACTTTTAATAAAACGTCTCTGTGTCACATAAGAAGGCTTTTGATTTGTACGAGATGTAATGCAAGCAGAAGCTACAGTACCTCTCTTGGAAAGGGGCCACAGAGAAAAACCATAGTGTGCAGAATTCTTTCTTGTCTTATGTCGAGAACATTACATTTCAAAATATTTGATTAGATTGCATAAGAATATAACAAAAAATGCTTAATGGGCATTACTGAAAAACATGTTTAACATCAAAATATATTGTGTATGACATAATATCATTCAGAACATTAACTGTACACTTTCTGCAGGATTCTTCGTTTAAAATATTGTCCTGAAGGACAAAATCACACTATGAGCACAACTTATCACCAATACGAGTCAAATAGCTAGGGTATGAAATTAGATTTCAAGAAATACAGTAGATACAGCATTACACTGAACACTGACAGTGGGGGAGTGTACAGGACAAACACACACACACACACACACACACACACACACACACACACACACACGCACACACACACACAACACACACACACACACACACACACACACACACACACACACACACACACACACACACACACACACACACACACACACACACACACACACACACACACAGCATGCATAAGAGGAAAGTTCAGAGAGCTCATGCAAGATCGAACGCTTAAGAGTGAAGCAGACAGGAGGTAGGAGAAATACGAAAAGAGAGGGAGGGAGAGAGAGAGAGCCAGAAGGAAAAGCCTCCCACATGGCATGTTACATAAGAACAACAGGAGGAAAATCGAAATCTAAGTTCAGAGACGCTGAATTATTATGCTGTTGTTGGATTCTGCTTACACAAGGAGCAAACTTAGTGTATACTTAATTTAAATGCGTTTTAAGCACACGCTACGGTTTCAAAATGCACAATCAACTTGCTAGTAGAATTACAGATTCAATAACTACACACAGAATATATCAAACGAATGAAGAATAATTACTATTGTCTTGTGCCTTTAAACAAAATTAACACACGGTGCTTACAATAAAAGACAAAATAATAAAGAAAGCATTTATTTTATGCAGCACTTTTGATCACATTATCCACCCAGGCTATAATTATAGAGATTTGCATTTGTTTCACAACATCTGTCAGTAAATGCTTTTTTTTTGCTCAAATGTGTGAAAGAGAAAATGACTTAGATAGTGTTTGAACACCAGATATTTCAGAATCCACAGCATGTTTGTGAAGTATAAATGGCTCGTTTCACCTGCGATTCCACACTAGCAAGTTCCCTTGAATCACAATATAGCTAAGATGACACATTGCTCCATTCCCGCCTAGGACAGCACGAGGTCACCATTAAAGTGCAAATCACCCCCCTCCTGCTTCGGGAACACACATTTTGTGGAATCTTTCCAAGGAGACAAAGATGATAGATAACCCAGTGGAACAATACATATCGTTAAGCTTTTGCATCTTGTCAAGCTGACCTGAGAACAGAGGACTTGCACTAAGTGATCCCAAAGGACACCCAAATACAGAAGATGGCCCTATTGTATATTGTCAGAAATCTGGATTAATATGAAAATGTATAAACTAAACTTCTAAAAAAAGGTCAACAACACCATTTTAAGAGTCATTCAACAATTTCAGGAAACTTTTGTTAGATTAGAAAAATCTGAATGTCCAATAAATATGGCAGTTCCACCAGCAGCTTGTTAGCTTAGCATGTGGACAGCAAACACTGCAAAGAGTACCTGGTAACAACATGTACTTAACAACACCCCTATCTTGAAAAAAGGCTCAACCAGATTTCACTACTTAGAATCACAAAGACCTTATGTGTTTCATTTGATTCAGTTTTCATTAGAAATGGACCACAAAAAAAAGTCATTCTTCCAAGAGAGGTTTAATGAATATACGCTAAATGGCCTACAAGACAAAAGATAGCATAAAGAGAAGAAAAAGAAACACAAAACTACTTTCTACAACTACAAAAGTACGTGCATTGACAACATGGATACAAAAGGGTCCAACACAACTGAAACAAAAGGTATAGAAGAAGGTGACCACCCGTGATAGGAGGCAGTTTCAGAATGGAGAAGGTAGGAGGGGTCAAAGGTCACAACAGAAAGAGGTCAGAGGTTTTGTCAACCTACCATTAATTAGGCTGGCACTGCCAGGGGCATTAATGCCTGCAGCCCCATCCGTGGCTATAGTTGCGATGGGGTGGATGGGGGGGTGGGAGCAGTCTAGCCAGTAACAATGAAGGCCGAACAGAATGAACCAAAACACACGCGCCCACACACACACGCGCGCATGTGCACACACAAGACAATGAACAGAAATAACATGGTTATAGCACATTTAAGAGTCTCAGCTTATGTATGTGTATACTAACATCTGGTGATGTGATCAGTGTAGTTAAACATGTTTAATATGTCTATTATTTATGTTAGTATATGTATGTTATGTCATTTCATAAAAGGTATGCCAATAGAACTAAAAAGTGTAACATTAGACAGACATGAAACATGACATTTCACATAACATGTATAGAAAGAAGATATAGTAACATGTAAAACCAGAGCCTAAAAATATGAAAAAAAGATGTTTCAATAATCTGAATATCTTATAATTCTGTCAATATACAATAGCTTTACCATTATTGAAATACTGGTGTTGTAGTTGTTTGTGTTAATTGTATGTAAAGTTCCTTTAAACCATGTTATTCATGTAGTATCTTTTAGCATCACAAAATCATATTGTGAACAGAAAAGTGTTGCATAGCCACTCTGTAAATAAACTGTCAAAAATGAAAATAAAAGGCCAGCGTATTTGCAAGGTCATAACACATGTCCCAACCAGTTAGGGACTGAACTGATGCATTTGAGTACTGTTAAATGTTAGTTTCCACATTTTGACCCTCCTACTGTAAACTGTATATAGTATTTTTTTTAAAACCTGAAATGGATCTTGCATAGATGTTTTTATGTCTTTTGACAACAGTCACATAAACGATGACGACTGGAAGAATGAAATCCAATTGAAGGTTGATCATTGTTTTACTGTGTATTTGTGTCTATCATTGTGTTAATTGTTAACAAAAAACGATGACTTACAGTAGCATGAATGTTTATTCTCCCTTATTCATTGATAAGCTTACTGAAAAAACATTTGCTTTCTAAAATGACACGTTAACTTATGGATTTCAGTGCAAAGTACTGATGCAATCATGAGCATGATGTTGTCACATAATCCACCTGCATCATAATAGGCTGATTAAGTCATATTTAGGGAGTCTTAATACAACTGTTAAAGTTATTACGCCATATATAAAGTGCATGATGTAAAGTCTGCATCTTTAAATCAAGAATCCAGGATGTGTTAACGTAAAAGGCCAATTCAAAGTGAATTTAGATAGTTCAATGAGCTTAGACTATTATATCAGATTGATGAACATTTAGGACAAAAATGCAACTATAGGTCGAAGGAAGAACATGTGATGTTTTCAGATCCAAGTATTATCTTCAGGATAAGACATGTTTTATTGTTACTTCTACACCAATTCTGAGACAGCACTAAAGCAAAATGCCTCAAAACATTAAGTCAGCTATCCATGCACACTACATCTTTCAAAAGCTTTTACTGTGCACTCCACTCTACTGCTGGTACATGTGCTATACACCTGCAAGGCTGTCGCTCTCATGCCATTGTTCTGTAATGCAGAAATGAGATGAGTCTGACAGCCTTTGTTTACTCGTGGCATTCAATAGGTCTTTGAAACAGGACTGCTGTTGAATGCTAGCTAGTTAGTTTGATGAGTGCAGTGCCTGTTATATGGGGAGACGATTATGCATTGTGGAATGTGTTATCTGTCAACACTTGAGAAGATGCAGTGTTGTGAGGATGCAGCTTCTCTTTGTAAGAGGGGAATTACACAGGGGAAAGGGTGCTCCGCTACAGGAAAGGGGTGTAGAATAACGGCGGTTTATTGGGGATCATTAAGGGTTAGAGAGCAAAAGGATAAAGTACCACTCCCAGGGGTCAGACAAAGGTGATACTCTACCTGTATTCTGGTGTCCGTCTTGCACTGCCCCTCCTTTGAGGTGAAGGATAAGAGAGTGAGTACAACAATGCACCTGAACCCACAGAACCTGGATACTGCAGCTCACAAGTGTACCACAGCATGCTAATATCATACAGTGCTTACATCCATTCAGGTGCTGCCCAAATACCTACAACAGGCTTATACAGTTCAGAACAGTTCAACAGGTGTACATATGAGCTTATTGTTAATAACCCTTATATATATATTATGCATTAATCGTACACTCTTATACTTTCAGGACATAAGGACAGGTTTTTCAAGGGTGCATATCTGAGCCACACTTACAAATGACCGTAATACTTCTGAAGCAAGTGCAGACACATCTTGCATTTGTAGAAAATGATTATTTAATGATCTGACCTTTCTTTTCTTTCTTCTCCTCCTCCTCTGGGCCGGCCCCCAGCAGGGTCATGATGATTCCAGTCTGAGAGTTGACCCCCACAGCCGTCACCACCATGCGCCCTGATCCCTCCATCACATGGGTGCCTGGAAGAAATTGCAGTAGGGTGTAATGGTAGGATGTTACAACAAGATTAAATGCGTTTGTGATAACTTACACAATTCTTTTATAACCCGGAATGAATGCGTGCTTTTGTTTGCACTACGGTAAAGATACTAGATTAATAAATTGAATGAATGATTTGGTTACTTAATCGGTAAAACTATTGACACTTCTTTTAAATAGAATGAAGTAAAATGTAACTACACTAAATATAATTGTTAATTTCTTTATTTGACCAATTATTCTATTAATTACTTTTTAACAGTATAAAAGTTGTTATTGGTTGGTATGCTACATACAATTTAAAACACATAAGTGTGACTCACATGGTTGATCTAGAACATTTAAATTATATATCACCGTCACTATATCAAACATTAAATCGTTAAAACCAAAGGACAGCATTTTATTCTTAATTCTCATTCATACAGCAAATTATTCTCCATTCTTACACAAAGTCTTATTGTAAATCCAAATGTGCTGGAGTAGAGAGCCAGAAACAGTTTTAAGAAGTGCCCCGATGGAAAAGCGTGTAGTAGACTTCTGTGCTTGTGTAGTATACACAAGTATACACACGGAGAACATTATTAACCTTTGGGAGAGAAAGTCCATGTGGGTGAATATTAGGCTAATTAAAGGAGGCAACAAAAGGCACACAGCTAATTATCCACGGGAAAAGTTCTAAGATGTGAGATCAGATTAACGCATGTTTCTGTTATCAGTGAGATTCTTCAGCTGCAGATTCTGGTGTCCCTGCTGCAGCGAACCAATACAGAGGGGACATAGATGAAAGAAAGCCTCCAGGGCGTCACCAGTGTCTTCTGTTGCCTTTATAATTAGATTATAATTAAGAACCTATTGTCTTTAGTCCGAGGTAATGCCATGACTGTGACTTATAATTCATTTAGTTTTAAAAATACTGTATTCTGAAATAAGTGCTTGAAGACTAAATCTACTCCTTCAATAAACTAGAAAAATGTGTGAAGCCTTCTTGTTATATGCCACATTACACAGTTGCATGTAGTCATTGTAAAAAGTCCTGATTACTATGATACCATTTAGTATTTGTAATTATGTCAGTTATGTAATGCAGTAGATGAAAATAAAATACTGTGACATTTGGCTAGTAGGTGTAAACAATCTACCTACTGTATTTTCTGATGTTCTGTGCATGGTGAACTATTGTCAAATTGTCATTGAAGGTTTTTTTGAAGGATTCAATAATTCCAAACTGCTTTCTATGTTTTGAATACAATAACATTAAGGATTTAAAAAACGGTGTGAGTTGAGTCCCCTCCTGTCCCTTTGTCCTTCAAATGTCCCACATTACATGCAGCAGACATGGCCTTGGCGTGCAGTACAGACTCATCCATCTCTACTGAGAGCAGTGACAACATACCAGATAGCAGCATGGGGTCTTTGTCTGCGTTCTTCTTGACGTGGTCGGACTCTCCGGTCAGTGATGACTCATCAATCTTCAGGTCATTGCCCTGGATCAACACGCCATCAGCAGGAAGCAGATCACCTGTAATCATGGAAACAGCAGAGTTGCTAGATTTTCTGTCATTTATAGATACTGCCTTACACACTAAAGTAAGTTAAGAAAAACACATTGGAGTTGGTCTGTCTGCAGCTAATTCATTCCTCAACATTTAAACACTGTTGCATAAATCTATGTAATTGTTAAAGTGGACTTTATAATTGTAATCCCCCTCTGGAAATGAGGTGGAAGTATTTTCAGCCACTGAACCACAAAATTGACTTTGCACAGAACAAAAGACTAGCCAATGGATAAAGTCGGTAGGCCACAGTAGAAATATGCTGCACTTTGCAACAGAATCAAAACAGCCGCAGCCGTTTGATAGTATTTGCTTTGGGGGAGGGAGCTTTGTGACCACAGAAGCCTCTTGCAGCTCATGTTTGGTATTCTGAAATGTACCAACCTTTTATTCATCCTGTTTAAAGATCTATAAACTATGAATATGCATTAATAAGTGGTTGGCATTTGAGCTTACACAACTTTCAAAATGCATTAGCTTCTTCATATAACACACACCAGGGTATCTGCACATTTTCTAAGTACACATTTAATGACTTTTAAGAAAAAATAATACCAATACAAAAACATCGGTGAACTAGACAACAGTATAAACCGTTACTGAGTTTTATATCATTTGAATAACGGGAAGTATTCAGTACACATTACCCGACATGACTGCCTTCGCATTAACAAAAAAAGAATTGTATAGCAGTAGACCAATGGAAACCAATGTCCCCCCCTGCACACTCATTCATTCTGCACCAGATAACATGTAATACCTCCCCTCCTAAAATTCCAGACCTTTTTAGACCTTGAATACCGACAAATAAATGTAAGACTTTTAAGACTTTTTAAGAATCCGCGGGGACCCTGACACACATACATGTACAGTTTGACAACTTCCTCACACCTACCGTATTTGATCTGTGCGATGTCCCCCACCACTATGTCTGACACGGGCAGCTGTATGACCTGGCTGCCGCGGACCACCTGGAACTTCTGCTCCTGCTCGATGCGGTTCTGCAACCCACGGAACTGCTTCTCTTTCGACCAGTCGTTGAAAGCTGTCACCAGCACCACACACACCACAGACAACAGGATGGCGGCGCCCTCGATCCAGCCGGCGTCCGCCTCGCCCTCGTCCTCCACCCCAGCTGCACCCGCGCCACAGACTGCACAAAGGTAGGATGGAAAGAAGAGCAAAAGAGCAAAAGTTATAAAGGTGTTATACTATTTTTTGTGTCTTTTTAGAATGTGTTCTGATGACACTGACTTACAAGCTGGATATTGGATCATGATTTCATACTAAGGTATGTATTGTGAGCTCCTTTATGTGTATAGTATGAACACTTTATAAAGAAAGACACACAACCGGTGTAATCGAAAATCACACTGGAGAGAGTGAGTGCGAACTCTTTGCCTGTGTACAATGTATGTCATACAAAAAGACAATTTCAGAAATATAAAATCTTTAGAGAATTCACTTCTCCTAGACTGGCCATTTGTCTGCTCCACTTCCTATGAATGCCCTGCAGTCTACTGGCTGTGCTATTGAGTATATTTGGGAATGAAACAAGGCTTATTCCCAGTTGTCCCCGTGCTGCTTCCTGTAATACTCTGGGCGCTATAGTGGCTACACTCCTGACTAGCTGACTTCAAAGGCCCTCAGTGGGGTGATTTGCTTTGGACTGTACAGCAATTGCAGATAACAAAAGAACAGAAAGCCCCCATATTTTAGGCATTACATAATGAAGGATCTGAATCAAGCAAGAACTAGACTCAAAGAAGTAATTTGGGCTTTCTGTTGCACGACAAAGGGATTCCAATCAATATGTTCATGTAGTGGATTTACTGCACACGCCGGCACATGTTAGACCGCCAGTAGCACTGCACACATGTACTCAGACATTCATGTAGGTTGAGCACAAAGGGAGACATTTCTAGGACATATAATAATGATATTGTTATCTAAAAAATATTAACATTTAATGTAAATGACTAAGTATTGTTCATTGAATGCATTTAATTGCACTTTTTTTCTTTTCTAGTTTGTACAGTGTCAGAAAAAAATAGCTACTGATTAGTTCACTTTCTCCATAAAGATTATGCAACGTAAGGTTGGCATTGATGTGATAAGTGAAGTCATTTTACTATCTTGTGAAGACAAAAAAGATTGTTAAAAAAGCTTTTTATGAACATTAGTATATAAACACGTACATGTGTGCACAAACTGTTTTCTTGTATCTCTCATTGAAAGACACACAACTATGCAGCACATTTGCAGCTGTCCATGGTGCTGAAGTGACACAACTGGGCAACATTTAAGCCCAAAGCAGGACATATAATAGCTAGTGCAGCGATGGAGAAACGTTCACAACTGGGTGGGATGTAATTTTTTTATTTTTTTTAACCAGATAAAAGCATTGAGAGAGAATCTCATTTGCAATGCTGACCTGGCCAGTAAGTTTATATATGACTGACTATAGGCTAAAGGCACAACCATATTGGAATCTGAGTCTACTTACGGTATTTTCTTTCTCATGGATTTGTTTAGATTCACGTTGTGTCTTTGATACAGACGCAATTAAGAGCATCCTCATTCAACTGCAGCCAGGCTGTTTCATATGTAAATGAGAATTAAGTCATCCCACCACCTTCGATTTTTGGACTGTTGAGCTTGTTTTGACCTATAAATAAACAAATCCTTAAAGCATTAATGAGTGTCGCGTGGGATATTTTCTTTTCACATATATCAGGATGGGGGGGGGGGGGGGGGCACATCCTACCCCTTTGCACCCAGGGCCAATTCAGCCTTCAATTTGATCTCAACTTCAAAGTTCAAACCATGTAGTTTCATGACTTAATCTTGCATGATTGCAATGCTATCACAGTAGGAAAATCTATCCACAGCGAGACAGACAAATGTTTTCTTTATTATCTATGTTTTATATCTACAGTATAGTCATTATATTTAACGCTAAGATTATAATTTTGGTTTTTCTCTCATATGCACTGTCCATCGCTGCTCTGCTATACACTGGCACACAGCCATTCGTTGTTTATCTGAATGACGTGTTTTTGAAGTGGAAAGCATTTATTTCTATCTGAATTCACGTCTATTCATATCAGCAGGGGTTTATGTGCTGATCAGATTCATCAATTCATATCAGACGAAAATGAGACTTGTATATCGGCACCTTTTTTGCCTAAAGTTAAAGAGAAGCTTGATTACGTTCCTCCAGATGGACGCAGCTATTAGCATAAAGATTCCTCAGGCCAGGCTCTCCTTTATTTGGAGAGCTCACTCATAAAGCAATGCTGCTCAAAATATGCAAAGAAAATAATCAAATGAACAGAAAGGTGCGATCAAATTACCAATCATTTTATGACTGGAGTTTTTGGCTGACTGAATAAATAATTGTCTCTCTCATTAACCCTGACTTAATCCTAACCAACCAACTAAAACATGTTATTAACTAAACAATGATTTGATTAACTACCCATGCAAGTGAGACGGTTACCTTTTCATCTTTCTACCTTCATAACACTTTAAAACCCTTAAAATGATGACTGGTCCCTTTGGCAGGCTAACTGAATTCCATTACTGTGATAATGCTTTGAGCAATGAGTGATGTTGCTGACTCAGCACCTCGTTATGATCTCTGTCTTCATTTCCTGTTTCACGGCTCACAGTGCTGATGTATGAGCTCAGGGAGCTCAAGGTTATTTCTCTACTCAACGCTTCAGTAACCTTCCCGGTACCTCTCGTGCACACATTTAACACGTTCATATTGTGCACGCACACTCACGAGCAAGCTTGATCTCATGAGGCAGGTCAAAAAGTACGACCTGCCTCAGCAATTAAAAAGTGTGTGGGGAAGTGAGTGCCTGTAGAAGTGTGTGTGTTTGTGCTAATCTAAAGACCTCCAAACAAATGACAAGACAGAATTTAAAGGTCACCTATTATGCAAAATCCACTTTGTCACGTCTTTTATACATAACCATGTGTCCCCTCTGTGTAAAGAGATTCTGAAAGTTTCAGGAAAAAATATTCTCTCACTTTTTGTCCTGATCCATTTCTATAAAAACCTAACTGAAAATGAGCTGATCAGATTGTGGCCACTTTATGATGTCATAACAATTTATTGGCTTGTGTAACCATTAGCCAATCACCAACCAAGGTATCACCTGAATCTCCTCCTAGAGCACTATTGTGTTCTTTTTAACCAAATATCTCTCTCCTTATTTTCATCTAAAGTAACAGACAGAGAATCAGCACTTTTGAAACAGGGCTGAAACAGAGGGGATTATGGGATGCTGCAATGGGTGATCTGTTTGGTATTTGGAGCCAAACACTTCAGAGACTTGTTTTGTATATGACTGAAACCTATAATATATGGATGAAAAACAGTATAATAGGGGACCTTTAAAGTCACTAAACTCACATTCTCCGCTGCTGTCTCCGGGGGGGTGGTAGAAGGAGAGTCCCAGGGAGATCAGGGCAGCGATCTCCAGGATGATGAGGGTGACGTCCTGCAGGGCCTCCCATACCAGCTGCAGGAAGGTTTTTGGCTTCTTTGGAGGTATCACGTTTTTACCATAGATTTCTTTCCTCTTGTCCAGGTCAGTTTGGTCACCTGCGAGACCTGAGACAGAGAGAGGGAGAAGGAGTTAGAGATGTGTTGATCAATTATCATCAAAGTGTGTCGGATGTTCTAACAGACAAGTTTAATGTTTTACATATTAAGGGTTAACACTACAGCAATCTGCATTTATTTTACATTAGAATAAAACAATATATATAATAGCCATTTTTATCCAAACGCAAAGAAATATCAGTTTAACTGCAAAGCTAAAAACTGCGGATATAATTGCCGTCTTTCTGAACATTTTTAGATTTTGTATAGTTTTGTATTAAGCTTTGTAATGGATCTTTTTTTCTCTCTGCCTTTCTTTTATCATTTTCGCTCTCACAGCACACACACACCATCTGTAATTTCCAGTTTGCAACATGATGGGCCTGGACTCTGCGTTCCTTATATCATTCTGCTCAGCAGATCAGGGCCTTGACCTCATCCACCTCCTCATACTCCATGAACTATTGCACATAAATATCTCTGGCTCTTTTATCTGAAAAACCTTCATTGCCTGAGGGACATTTTACATTTAGAATGCTGTCAAGAAAATAATGCTCGTGCAGTAGCTGAAATAATATGGCGAAAGGGTCTGTTACATCAGAGGGAATGCTTTGGCAAGAGCAATCGTTCAACTTTGTTATCCAAATAGCATTAACACCAATGAATTGAGAAGCTTGCATGCAATTATCTTTGATTTGACTTGTTTTAATGATGCATTATGTAAGCTTTCAATGTGGATGAATAAGAATCATAGAAGAATATGTTCTGTGAATATTACAAATGTTATGTTAAATATGGACTACTCTACTTCTGTTCTTCATATTGACACATTCATATATTCAATCACATTTTCAAAGCTGCAAAATAGTATTGATTATTACCGATTTAGTTTTTGATTGACCGATGAAACATTTCATCTATAACATCTCAGAATATAGTCATATATGTGATTCATAATCTCAGAGGTTTAGGTTTCATGATGAACAGTCAAAACACTTTTTCACTTTTGTATCAATACACTTGATAATACTCCGCAAATAGTCTGTACATCTTTAGTTGCCTCCATTTTTAGGGTTAGGTATCACATTACAAAGTCATTGCAATTTTGGGGCCGATCGCCGGAATCAGTATCAGCCGATACCGATCGCCGATCCGATCGAGTGGGCGGTGCCTATGGGGATCTTCCATTTAAAGTGATGTTTAAAACTCAGTTAATGGGGCTCATTCACTGGCTCTTCCACAAACAACGACCAACATAACTAGCTCTCTCTCCCTCTCTCCTGACAGCTTGTCAGTATCGTCTCATGCAGCTCACTGATCCAGTAATGAGTGATCTGACAGTGAAGAATACATATATTTATAACTAGTTTAGCTTGTTCCAGACGTAGATAAAATAGCTAAGTGTGTTAGGTCTAACTCTTAGTGAGTGTTTTGCTCCGCTCACCGGTCCGACACGGCGGGTGGAGCTGCAGGATTTCTGCTTCACACACGTTGCATACCGCTATTTTATTGTCATTTTCGGACACCTTAAAATAATGCCAGATTGGTGAAGCCATTTTGGCGAGCTTGTTTTGCCGCGCACAGAGAAAAATCTCATGTATTTTACGGCATGTGATCAGCTCTCACGATCGGCCTTTATAGAGCACCGATCGATCGGTAGATAGTGAATATCGGCCGATATCGATCGATCGGAGCATCCCGAATATTAATATTTGTACAATAATGATATTTATACAGAAACTCTGAACTTTTAACTAAATCAAACCTTAAAAAATATATTTGCAGCCTGCTAACAACAATGCAAATGTGTGCTATTCACATATTCTCTGGCTGCTCTTTTAGTGCAGTACCATTATCTGGTAGCTGAGCGCACACAGTGTGTGTGTTCACAGTGTGTGTATCCAGTGTCTGTGTCGCTCTCTCTCACAACCACAGACATTACTCCAGTATTATGTCATGCATGGTGCATCACCGGGTCTCCCAGGATGCAGAGAATAACTGATGTTCAATATGCATCCCATGTCGGAGAAAGAGCAAAAAAGGGAATGACAGAGTGGTCGTGTGAAAAGCAGGAGAGTAAAGAGTTTACATTCCCTTGCTTGAATAAGGGAGCTGGAGCAACTGAGAGGGAGAAGGAGAGAAGGAGGGCATGCAGAAAAGTGAACAACTACCTGCTCCTACGTAGGAGAATGCCCTGGTTACAAATAGATCAGTCTATAAATAGCCTCATTATCCATTCTCTTTTAACTGTCTCTGCGAGAGGACCTAGCATGCTATCCCATTGATCTCCACAGCACCCTGCCTCACATCACATACAAACATGTCTGTGTGTCCATGCATGTGTGTGTGTGTGTGTGTGTACGGCTCTGTGAGTCGTGACTGCCTGCACGTGCTTTGAGTGTGTGTGTGTGTGTGTGTGTGTGTGTGTGTGTGTGTGTGTGTGTGTGTGTGTGTGTGTGTGTGTGTGTGTGTGTGTGTGTAATAAGGCTGGATAAGCATGTCAGCAGTTGCTTGCACTATTACACGGTAAAACGAGAGGTCATATAATCGGGCTTTAACCAGTTCCAGTTGGTTAGATTCACGCACACACAGTTAAATGCAATCTCCACCGCAGAGAACACATCTTTTATACATATCCATATTGTAGACCCCGCTTTTTCTTTTTATATAGGTCATGTGCACATCAAATTGAACTTTCCCTCATATTTCTACCAATACCTAATGCACATAATAAAATCAAATAGTCTACTCTGTATTTCTACGTAGTTATAAAATGTAAATGCACCATTCTTCACATTCTTTACATTAAAATACAACATACTGCATACTCTTCACTGTGTCTGCCATGTGATAGGCTCCTCTGAGTGTTGGTGGTGCATCAGTTCATCAGTTCAGCATGACATCTAGCCTTGTTAAATGCTTCAACTCCTTAAACGCCCTTGAGATGTAAGCTATGCTGTAATCAATGTCCTTAATCATTAAATACTCATTGCTTGCTGCAAAATCCTCTGCTATATTATCATTCCTTCCTGGATAGCTGATTGCAACGCTGCTTAAGATTCATTTGCCAGATTATGAAATATTGTAGGCTAAATACTGTCAGCCCACCTAACTGCTCTGGCAGGGGATTTTGAGGAGGCAGTGAGAGGGCAGAGGAGCAGTGGTGATACACAGATGAGTCACAACAACCTCACACAGGATGAAGGGTGATTGCTAAGGAGTCTGTGTGCTACAGTCCATCAGCAAATAATGGAGCCCGAACACACTTTATACGAGATATACATAAAGAATAAAGGGGAATAAGAAACAACGCACTCTTGTTGCTGTTTAGCGGGTAATTTTCTATATGAAGTTATTTTTGAATAGTTTTTGGAAAGTCGACCAAGAGTATAGAAACTAAAATAAGAGATGATGCCCTCTCGTCATTAGTTTGAAGTCTTTTTAAGATTGTCAGCTTATTGACTTACAATAAATAGTGGGCATGCTGGTGACTCAGCAGATTAAACAAAGCCATTTATTGTACCAGAAATGCATGATAGTTTGAATCTTGTTTATGGTTTTGGTTGCATTCCACCAAATCACTCAGTTTCAGTCACTTACACTGATTAAGCTAATTAAGCAGGCATTCTTAATAATAAAACCCATTTGGTCATACTTGACTGTGAGCATCACATCGCTACATAGCTACAGAAATATAAGTATGGTATTAATCATGAAAAGGACATGACTGCAGCATAATTAATCAATATGGGCTTCTCTGGCTGCCTGGGAGCAGGGCAGAGAAGCTGCAGAGCTGCCTTTACTTCTGTGACTCTGTAATGAGCCTCTCTACTCTAAGATCAATTTAGAAACCTGACCATAAAGTCTGGCATAGGCACATCACTAATGTAATCATGATAAGATACTATGTCATTAAAAATACAAGGATTAGACTTAGGGTTCAACTTAGGACTCTTTTCTTAATCGATGAAAGCCTCTGGAAAAACAGTGGAAAAACAGAATCACATTTATAACACTCTATCAGAATTATAAGTTGCACTAAAAGACTTCAGAAACATTATATGCGACCAAGGGTTTACAGATTGTATTTAAATTCAATGACCATCAAATCTAAAATTTCTCTCCTCCTCTTCTTCACTGTTTGCATGTCTGCTAATGCACTGATCTTCTAAACACAGCAGGGTTCTGCTTTGACAAATGACACCTACCTAGCATCCTGTTTCATAGACTGGGAAAAACTCAAACTTCAAGCCATTCTTTCTGCAGGAGAGGAAATGGGATTTTTTTTCAGTCAGGGAACATGATGGCATATTTTAACAGTTGGTCCTTTTTTTTTTGCGGCTAAAAATAGATCTCCATGGAAACACTATGCAACCCACTCGTTGAGTGGAAATACCCGCAACTCTGAACCTCGGAGAATGTGTGCATATGTAAGTAAGTGTGTGTTCTGTGTTCAAGAGCATGCATGTGCATGTGTGTGTCTGTTCAGAGGGATGTACTGTACGTTTCAACAAAGACAAGAATTAAATGGCGAGATGACCTCTAAATGTCCTTTCAAGATAAGCTTGTGGAGTGGAGCGGCAAACAAATAATATAAAAAAAAATATATATATATAATGGATTGGACAACGCTCTTATATGCCTGACTTGGACCCAGCAGTATCTGCCCCCGACCCCCGCACCGTTTGGTTCAACATCTCCCTGCTTGTCTATCTGAACTTTGTTCCCCCCCCCCCCCCCCCACTCATAAAACTGTGTGTCACATTGACCAAAACAAGTCACCATGGCAACAGGGTTCTCCGAGGATGATGATGATCATCATCATCATAACGACGAAAAAATATTGATGCCTTTTTCTGCAGCAAATCAATAGCTTCAACGTGTAACAGAGGGGGAATGAAGAGGGAAGACAGAGTGGTTGAAGTGTGACTCAGAGCACAAGAGAGTGAGAGAAAAAGAGTGGGCTGGATGTAGAGTAACTATGAATAATAACCCATCAGCGGCTAAAAGGTAGATAATTATCATGCTCTTATTAGAAGATGGAGTGATGGAGAAATGTGTCACAGTGTCCTTGAGAATGACCTCCATAGTTATGACACAATTTTATGCCATAAAGAGAGGATTGCAGTGGCGAACCGTCAGGGCCTTCAAGGTATTCAGAGAATACCCTGGAACACTCAGATAAAACAAACACAAAATCGATTTAATTATATAAATAAAATGTATATAAAATGAATAAATGAGAATCGTATCTGTGTTGTTGATCTGTAATATTACAGTGTTACGTTGATTTGTTTGTCCTTCTCGGACCATGCACTACGCATTTCAGTGGTTTTGTGTAAGAAAGCAACCAATCAGATCTTGTTCTGGGTCTCTGGGTAGAATATCCTTCAACCAAGGTATTCTACATCCTTGCTAGAATGCCCTGGCCGTTGCACTGAATGAGAGCGTACCTTTGGACTGACAGTTTGATCAACATTACATTACATTGCATTTAGCTGACGCTTTTATCCAAAGCGACTTACAATAAGTACATTCGACCAGGAAGACACAACCTTGAAGAAAACAGAATCATATAAGTACATCAGGTTTCATAGAGCCAAACATTTCAAGTGCTACTCAACTGGCTATAGATAAGCCAGTCCTTTATTAGTATATAAGTGCTCTGTTAGCAGTTCTTTGTTAATAGTTCTATCGCTCGAAGTGGAGTCGAAAGAGATGAGTTTTCAGTCTGCGCCGGAAGATGTGCAGGCTTTCTGCTGTCCTGATGTCAATGGGGAGCTCATTCCACCATTTTGGAGCCAGGATAGCAAACCCACATGTTTTTGCTGATGGGAACTTGGGTCCCCCTCGCAGCGAGGGTGCAGCGAGTCGTTTGGCTGATGCAGAGAGTAGTGCACGTGCTGGGGTGTACAGTTTAACCATGTCCTGGATGTAGGAAGGGCCAGATCCATTCGCAGCATGGTACGCAAGTACCAATGTCTTGAAGTGGATTCTAGCAGTTACCGGAAGCCAGTGAAGGGAGCGGAGGAGCGGCGTGGTGTGGGAGAATTTAGGAAGGTTGAAGACCAGACGAGCCGCTGCATTCTGGATGAGCTGCAGAGGTCGGATGGCACATGCAGGTAGACCAGCCAGGAGGGAGTTGCAGTAGTCTAGGCGTGAGGTGACAAGAACAACAGAGATGCCGATGTTGATTGTCAGGTCAAGAGTGGGACAATCTTTTCCCGGAAGGAAAAGCAGTTCAGTCTTGTCAAGGTTGAGCTTGAGGTGATGAGCAGACATCCACTGAGAGATGTCAGCTAGACAAGCAGAGATGCGTGCGACGACCTGGGTCTCTGAGCGGGGAAAGGACAGAATTAATTGGGTGTCATCAGCGTAGCAGTGGTATGAAAAACCATGCGGGCTAATGACTGATCCGAGCGAGTTTGTGTACAGGGAGAAGAGGAGGGGACCAAGAACAGAGCCCTGAGGGACCCCTGTAGTTAATTGACAAGGGTCGGACTCGGACCAGAGTCCTGCACGGGTCTGATTTTCAAGACCCGCTCCCGCCCCGCGACGTGCAATACCGAACTCGCCCCGCTACCCGCACATATTGCCAATTAGATCCGCAACCCGACCCCGCATATATATGAGCAGTGAAAACGTGCAATTATTAACACACGCAGTTGCATATTTGTCTCAAAAAGCGTGGGATGTTGGTTATTTTCTCCATCTAGGATGACACCAAAAGCCTCCCAGACGTTGGATTTCGCTCTTGAGGAAGTGTTATTAAAAATGCTGTATTCTCCGCTAGAGAGCTTCACCTCAGCCATTTCGAATGTGGCGCGCACAGCAGCAGATTGATGCGCTGCAGAGGTTATGATTATGGGCGGTCCCGCGGGGGAGAGGTCTGAGAATTTTAAACATTAAACTAAATTATTATTATTTTAATATATTTATTATGCAATACCCGCGACCCGACCCGCATCAGTGACCTGCCTTGAAACCAGACTGGTGCGGATCCAGAAGGTTGTTCTGATGGAGATAACAGGAGAGTTGTCTAAAGACAGCGCGTTCAAGTGTTTTAGACAGGAACGGGAGGAGAGAGACAGGCCTGTAGTTCATAACATCAGACGGGTTGAGAGTGGGTTTCTTTAGGAGAGGGTTTACTCTTGCCTCCTTGAGACTGTTTGGAAAGTGACCAGAAGTTAGAGAAGTGTTGATGAAATGGGTGAGAAACAGTAGAATATCAGGAGCGATAGTCTGAAGGAGGTTTGAGGGGATAGGGTCCAGAGGACAGGTGGTAGGGCGGGCAGAGGTAATGAGGGTAAGAACCTCACTTGGAGAGAGAGGGGAAAAGGAGGTTAGTGTGTGAGTGAAAGGAGGGTCTGGTGATCCAGCGGTGAGTAAAGGTGAGTCAGAAAAAGAAGAGCGAATATCGTCAACCTTTTTTTCAAAGTGGTTAACAAAGTCGCTTGACAGAAGGGAGGAGGGGGAAGGGGCTTTGGGAGGGTCCAAGAGGGTGGAGAAGATGGAAAATAGTTTTTTGGGATTGGAATAGGAAGATTGGATCTTATCTTGAAAGAAAGTGCTTTTTGCCTGAGAGATCGAAGCAGAGAAAGAGGAGAGGAGAGCCTGATAGGTTAGGAGGTCGTCACGGTGTTTGGATTTCCACCGTTTCCGCTCTGCTGCCCGAAGGACGGTTCTATTAGCACGCAGTGCGTCATTTAGCCAGGGAGCAGGAGGGGACTGACGAGCCTGCCGAGATGTGAGAGGACAGAGAGAGTCCAGAGAGGATGAGAGAGTAGAGAGGAGAGTTTCTGCAGCAGAGTTTGGAGGCAGGAGTTGGAACGAGTCAGAGGAAGGGAGGGCTGAGAGCACCGATGAGGCAAAGGTAGAGGGGGAGAGGGAACGAAGGTTACAGCGGACAGGTGCAAGATGAGAAGAGATTAGTTTGTTATGTTTGGAAAGGGGTAGAGAGAATGAAATGAAGAAGTGATCGGATGTGTGGAGCGGGTTTACCGAGAAGTTAGAAGTAGTGCAGTTCCTTGAGAATATGAGATCAAGGACATTGCCAGCTTTATGAGTTGGTGGGGATAGAGACAGTGAGAAAGCAAAGGCGGTTAACAGAGATGTTAGTTCGTCTATCTTCCCTGTCTGGAGGTTGAAGTCTCCGAGAAGTACAGCGGGAGGGCCAGTTTCAGGGATGTATGATCAACCTATCATATATTGATTTGTAGCCAATGATCATATTCTTTCAGAGTTCCCCTCGGTTCCAGGGTACTCTAGAAGGCCCGCTAGTTAACTGGCTCGAGACAGAAGATCTAGATCAGGGGTGCCCACACTTTTTTGGCTGGTGAGCTACTTTTGAAATGACAAGCTCACCGAGGTCTACCAACCAAAAATAAAATCCCAAATTGCAAGGGTTGCTGAATAACACGTTTTATTTATACCTGGGATAACTACAATAGGGCTGCAACAAACGACTAATTTGATAATCGATTAATCTATCGATTAATGAAACGATTAATCGACTATTCGGACTATTACTGTATGCCTTGCACAATTTCTCAAATGCTCTTATTTAGCCATCAACTTTTAGATTTAGCTTGAGGTTGTTTTAGGCATGTGGAAACTAACAATGAAGACAATAAAGATGAATACTTGATTCAAAAATACATATATTATTAAATTAACAAATTGTGAACAAAATTAACATGGCTTTTTATTTAACTTAAATAAATAATATTTCACATCAAAAGAAACAACAATGTTTTAACAAATCGTATTAAATAATCTGATGACAGAACTGTAAACAGAATAGCTGAAACTTTAACAAAATAAAGAGTAACTCAGTTACCTCTAATCATTAACCCATGTTTGTATAATGTAGATAACTCCGTGTGTTGCTGCTAGCATACATAACACCTGACGTGGAAACGTTAGTCGTGGATGGGGCTACAGAGCAACTAGAAAGACAGTCGAACCCGGTGCATTTCTCCGTCTGAATGTGGTGCACTTTTGCTAAATGTTTAGACAAATTGCTCGTGTTACCGCCCTCACATGCTAAACTCTCTTGGCAAAGAGCATTGTCCACCTCCAGACGGGTAACATTTAACCACACCGTGGAGCGCTTCTCTCCGCCATCCCAGCCGTGTGTTGCTGCATGTAGCAGCTGCATGTGTGTAAACTGCCCCGCCCCCTCGCACACAGACAGGGGAGAGAGATACAGGTCGAAAATACACCGACCATAGACGAATTTTTGTGTCTTTTTGCATGTTAGAAACGAGTTGGCGACACTAAGACTGCGAGATAATGTTTGTGTAGCAATAATACATGACCTTTCTCTTTCTCAACTCGCTACTCAGAGGGAAGTCACTGTCATATGCCTTGTGAACACTCCGATAATGCCTCTCCACATTACCTTTCTTTGGCAGAGCGACGCTTGCTTTACAAATAAGGCAAATAACCTTTGAATGTGAATGTTTTCCCGGCACTTGACTGATTTTGTATCGCTTTGCATTCTGGGTTAACAGACAGGTCGCTTTTAGGGATGCAGGATATTGGTTTTTTGAAACCGATACCGATAACTTCCTGCTTCTCAAGACCGATACCGATAACCGATAATAATATATATATATATATATTAAATGTACCTGTAGTTTTTGCACACCTGGTGGTAAAAAAAAGACTAGTAGTGAGCAAATGACATGAGCATTACTACTATGAACAAAACTAACCCTGGGGTCGTCTCTGGCAAACTTCTTGCCTTTTTCAAAAGCCTCGTCGATAGGTAAAAGCCCTGGTGCCTTTGCAGCTGGCTTTGGATTCGCCGCTAGTTTAGCAGCGCAGGCGTCTTCTTACGCTTTTAACACACCATCGTCGCGATGGCGATGTTTCAGGTGACTAATCAGGTTGGCAGTATTATAGCTCGTTGCCTTTTTCCCTCCTCGTGGAACTTCTGCATTGCATTTGTTAATACAAATAGCAAGCGAACTATCTATCTCTGAAACTTTGAAATAGACCGACGACATGTTTGTTTACTGTCCTGGCTTCACGGCCGCACACCATTTACGTCACAGCCAGGCATGAGTTAGGGAGCGCTGGATTTGTGAAAAACTCCCCTCTTCCTAAACCACTAATACCACAGTACTGGCAAAACGGGAGGAGCCGAGGGAAAAACAAGCGCCCCTCATCCCAATCCACCCACACCGCAGTATTTTTTTTTTTTTTTTACCCAAAAAATATATTGTATATTATCGGGGTTATTAATACTTTTATGGGTTTATCGGGATGACGTCATAATTCCTAATATAATTATCGTGCACCACTAGTCGCTTTTTCTGTCAATCAAGTAAACTCCTGAATTAAGTGGCAGGGAGGCCAAGGGAGGAGGGATCAAAACCTGTTTTGTCTATTTTAACGGAGCTGGATTTTTTTTTTTATGAATGACTCGCGATCTACCAGCATTGCCTCTGATCTATTCTAGATGAATGCGACGAAGCAATTAATGCCGTTTTATTGTTTCTAACGTTGAAATGACAAGTGCAACAGGTGAAGATGAAGTTGTTGCGGAATTGTTGTGAGTACCCTTTTCAAGACGACAATTCAGTGAAAAGACGGACATTATAATGCCGCGGAGGGGGGGAGGGGCGGTGGCGGGGGGTGTGTGTGTCTACAGAAGGTCCAGTTGTGATAGACACGGTTCGCCACTGGAGGATTGTTACTGTGTGTACAAAGGCAGAATATCGTAAAAAATATCTTCTTAAGGATCACATTAAGAAATGAATGTACTTATTTAATGATATGTGTAAGTAAATGACATACAAAGAAAAATACAATCAACTCTCCTGTACAATCAAAGCAGCTGTCAATCAAAGTTGTCAATCATGACGTCCCTTACCTTATAGCATTAAATAACTATTAAGATCTGAATGTATCAAAGAAAGAGCAACACTTGAAAATACATCAGCATGAGAAGAACAATGGAAAAGGAAATAAACCATATTTTGGAAAGACATTTGTAGTGTGCAATGACCCTTTAGTTTGGGCCATGTGCTATCCGCTAACATGGAGGGGGAAGGTTTCGGACCAATACTGCAGCTGGCCACCAGGGGGCCGTCAACAATGTTTTGGTTTACATTTTCCGTTTGGGTTGTGATGTCTTCTATCTATATATAAAGTAATTAGGTAAGACTTGTGTACAGGGTGATAGTGAATGTATGGATGAGATAGAGAACTAGCGATCTATCTGTTAGCATAGCAGCACAGTGGGAGCAAATGTTAGGCTAGATGTTGGTGAACAAGACCGAAGCCAAGGTCCATTGACTTGCCACTTATGGCGCGTTTCCACTGCAGGCCTCGCTCGGTTTGGTTAGGCCTTATTAGGCCCGGCTCACTTTAATGCTGCGCTTCCATTACAGTTTAGGAACTGGGGTAGTTACGATAGTAACGCAGTGTAGGCAGAGCTGTGACGTCATCTTCAATGAGAGCCCCAGAAAAACAACACAGCCGTTAGCTCTTAGCACTCAGAGCTCACAGCTCTTCATATTTGTTCAGAAACTAGACAAAAGTTAAACAAGTACAAACCACACACTGCCTGTGTCATGGCGAATACAGTCGCTGGTTTATTTATGTCTGTATAGGCCGTTGTTGTGAGTGTGGACGGTCGGAGCATATATAACGTTAGCTTAGCCAAGCTCCATTTAGAAAACACGCATTTTAAAAGGGTTTTTCGCCTGCCGTCTGTCTGCAGACTTGTCAAAGCATTAATTCATGGTTTTTACTAACCGGTATCAGTATGTTGTTACTTCGGCATCATTTTGAAAGGTGTATTACAATTAAATCACGGTCAAATATGTTCATCTTGTTGTAGTTGTAGCCCCCTTGCCAGCGATTCTCTCTCTAGTTTAGCATACTCAGCCCGACTCAGCCTGGTTGTTCCTGGCCCTAGAACCACGATTTTATGGGGACAGAAAAACTGTGAATTAGGACCCGCTAGCCGGTACTAGGCCAAGTGGAAACACAACCAAAAACGGGCCCCGCACGGCTCGGCACGCTTAAAGCGAGCTACCCGCTGAAGTGGAAACGCGCCATTACTGTACTAAAGTGATGGTGGTTAGCTCCAACAACTTTAGCCCAGGCTCACTTAAGTTGGAAAGACCTTTTAAGGTGGACAAGCTGTGCATAGCATTCTATGTAAGAGGAGTAGGAACAAACTGAAACCAGAGTTAAATGTCTTGTAATGACAATGCCACATAAACCTTTGCTTTGAATTCAGTTTCCAAGGTAATCGAGGTCTAAAGAAAATCCAGTGGATCAGAGAATAGGATGAAGACGCATTTCCACTTCAACCTGGACTTCCACTGCTATGCTGATGACACTCAGATCTACCTCAGCACCAAATCCCTCCATAACCCACCCCTTACCCACATCGATTCCTGTCTGACAGCTATTAAAACTTGGATGCAACATAACCTCCTCAAACTGAACAGAAACAAAACAGAACTCCTCCTAATCGGCTCCAAATCCACCCTCAGCAAGGTCACCAACATAACACTCACCATCGATGGCACCATTGTTTCCCTCTCCAATCAGGCACGCAACCTTGGCGTAATCTTTGACCCCACCCTCTCCCTCGAACCTCACATCCGCCAAACAGTCAAAACCTCATTTTTCCACCTCCGCAATATTGCAAAAAATCCTACCCTCTCTCACCCGCCCCGCAGCCGAACAACTAATCCATGCCTTCATTTCCTCCCGCCTTGACTACTGCAACTCACTTCTTTACGGCATCAGCACTACATCCCTCAACAGACTCCAACGGGTTCAAAATGCAGCTGCACGTCTCCTCACGCATACCAAATCATGGCATCACATCACCCCAGTCCTCAAAGACCTCCACTGGCTTCCTGTCTCCCATTGCATCAACTACAAAATGCTGGTCCTCACCTACAAAGCACTCCACCATCTGGCCCACCCTTATCTCACAAACCTTCTCACTCCTTATCAACCCCCACGGTCCCTCAGATCCACCGCAGCCGGACTCCTATCCATTCCCACATCCACACTCTGCAGCTTTGGGGACAGGGCCTTCTCAGTGGCAGCTCCTAGGCTCTGGAATTCCCTCCCCCAAGATCTCCGTGACTCTGAGTCCCTCACAGTCTTTCAGTCCCGCCTCAAAACACATCTTTTCAACTCTGTCTATACCCATAAGCCCCCCCCCCTCTCAATCAACTTCCTCTTGACTGCCTTTTTATTTTTTACTTACTTGTTTGCCTGTCCTTGTTTGTCTACCCTCCCTCATACTGTAAAGCGTCTTTGAGTTGTGAAAAGCGCTATATAAATAAAATGCATTATTATTATTTCATCTAATCTTCATTTTAAGACAATAGTCGGAAATATGACATTTGAACAACCGATTCCTCGGAAGGGGGCCACACCCAGCAGTTCCACCCAATGCTGAATGAAGACCTAATTAGAGAAACAAATCCTTTTTCACACTTAAATGCAATTGGGCTTGATGTCTTGGGGGGGGGGAAACATCAGGGGACTGATGTGAGTGCAGAGTTTGAAACGGCAGTCAAAAGGTGTCTTGTGTTCAGGCAGGGTTTCTTTAAGTTTTGTTTTAGCACTTTCTTATTTGGTGTTTTCTTTATTTATCAAATGATCAGTCTCTTTGCTCAGATCACTATGTGGTTTTGCACGCTCTGATTCTCTGACACTTCACAACCACGAGGATTGAGAGCGCACGAGGGCATGTCAGGAGGCAGGATCTCTCTGAGAGGACGAGTTGATTTGACATGTCTTCAGTGAAGCAAAACAGGCGAGCAGATAATACTGCACTGTATGTAAACAGATGAGAAAATACATTTTCTCTTTTCATGTGGAGATGCAGGGTCACACGAAAACAAATAGATCTATTGTTCATTCCCCTACAGAGAGCCCCATCTGAAAGGTAATGGACTGGAAAGTGACACTGAGTAATTTCTGACACCATGTCTTTCCCTTATAGTGTACTCTATGTGTGTATGTTCATATGCGTGTGACACCATACTACAACCTATTATGGTGGGTTTTTGCAGCCCAGTATCATATTGTAGATCAGACATGGGCAAACTAAGGCCCGCGGGCCATATACGGCCCGTTGAGCTTTTGAATCCGGCCCGCCGAATATTGGTAAAAAAATTGTCCAAATTATAGTAAAGACCGCATTCATTTTGCCTTTTTCCTGCAATACCCGGCATTTCAGTTTATCCCACTAGATGGCGCACTCTAGACACAATTTACCTTTGCTGGAGTCTGGTCTATTCTCTCAGCTGGAGTCTGGTCTATTCTCTCAGCTGGAGTCTGGTCTATTCTCTCAGCTGGCCCGGCAACCCAGCAAGATCGGCGAATACAAGTTGTAACAAGCAGTAGCGCTGAGCAAAGTGACTAGAACGCGACCACACACTTATAAAAACACTTATATAAAGTCAGGCAACAGTAACAGGCTTTATGTGATTCTGTTTATTTTACCTTACTTTAATAACCATCCGTTCACTGTTATTGACCATTGTGAAGAGGCAGACGTTTTCCTTTTGTTTTGTATTATTGCAACTATCGGATGGAATCAATACATGGGCTATATCATGTGGCCATCACAAGTAAAATCATAATGAAAACTACGCCGGTAAAATATGCGTGTAGAAAACGGCTTATGCCACAATATGATAGCAACAAGTAGTCAAGATAGTCAGATTAGCTAACATCACCTGTAGAATGCCAGAGAAACTTTCATAACAGCGTTGTGATGCCAAACAGCTTTGAGACTAAAACACATTCACTTATGGGGATGGGGAATATTTATCAGCTGCTTGTGTGACAGTCAGACAATGACAACTTTACAGCGGCCGCTGCCGCGAGTTAACGGGAGAATAAACTCCGGTAGACGAGCAGCACTGCAGTGGGCGGTAATGCAGCTGAACCACATTAATAAACAATGCACCACGGCACTCTGGAGAAAGGTATAAGGTTGGAGAAGTAGTTCTTTAATTTAATCTGGCTTCGTATAATTAAAAACTACCCGACGCAATCCTCTATTGATGTTGTTGTGAGCGGTGTTGTGGAGAAAATCAGCGACGTAAAACGCTGTGTGGGTCATAAGAAGGCACGTAAACGGTTACATCATGACGCAAACGATGACGCAATAATTCACCTTTGAACCTAATTCACCTTTGAATCTGCATCTGTAACAATGAGTGGACCAAAGAAAAGAAAAGTCAACATTGAGTGCCGAGTGTATAATGAGAAGTGGACAGCTAAATATTTTTTCACCGATCTGCTACTGTCCCGGCCCGTCTGTCAAATAATAATAATTATAATAAAAATAATAAAACTCATTTTCAAACTCGTTTGCCCACCCCTGTTGTAGATGAACTGTGATACAAGATAATCTATCCGCAGATTTCCTTATTTTACTCACATTAGCATTATTAGCTTTAGCATTAGCCCAGCGCACCAACGGAGAGAGACTAACTTATGGCAACACAAAAGAAAACATGGGAGCGGTGAAGTGATGAGGAGGTGTCGGCGTTTTGGCGATTTACTCAGAAGCCAGTCCCCAACTCCGGGGGCTTCCGCCCGGGGACTTCAGGTGGCAGTATACGCCGTGAAGTTGTTTGCGGCCTGCCAGTAAACCCAAAGCAGAAGAAGAAGAGGTGACATCAGCGGCTTCCTCTGGGACTTATTCCGGTGTGAACGCGATTTACTAGATAGTTCCAGGAAATAAAAGTTCTGGGGAAAAGTTCCGGGAACTATTCCTGGGAAAAGTACTTGGTGTGAAAGTGCCCAATGAGTTTGATTTGTCTGTTGCAATTTGTATACACAACAATCAGAGTTCCCCCTTTCTTTGGGCTCAACATGGTAACGGTACCCCATCAACAGCTCAAAAACTGAAAAGAAGAGATAAGGACACCACCACACACTTCTTGATGATTGACAAGGACATGTATTGTGCCTTTAATTAGTGAGCTATAAAGGAGCTGGTAGCCAAACCTTTGAATGGGGCATTCATCTTCAAATATTGAAGGATACTTAATACATACATGAAAAACAGTGTTATAGGTATTTCTTTATGAAGAAACATATATATATATTTAGTTTGTGTGTTTTCCTTTTAAAGGCTGACACAGTTTTCAAACGGTCTGCCGACAACCAAAATGAAATGTATGTTGCATTGCCGAAAAAAAGAATGCAGATGTGTGTGTGTGTGTGCATGTATTTATGTGAGTCTGTGGGGGCAGCTGTACAAGTGGGTGATTTTTGCTGTCACGCACTGTGCTCTATGAGTCTGACTCATGCGAGAAATGGCAGAGTGGAGTGAGAGAACACAGCTCACAGCTCTCTTTTTCACACACACACACACACACACACACACACACACACACACACACACACACACACACACACACACACACACACACACACACACACACACACACACACACACACACACACACACACACACACACACACACACACACACACACACACACACACAATTACTTATTATTCCTACTTTACAGTATATATGTCCATAGATGTTGCGGGGGAGTCTTGCACAGCTTTTGCATAAAAGACTAAATAATGCATCCCACATTCATTTGTACAAGCTATTTCCTTCTGAACCAAGTACACATGCTTTTTAGTTTCTATGACGATAATTCTTGCACTTTTATTTTATAATGTTGTGAAAAAAGACTGATTATGTAATGTTACACCAGACAAAGAAACAAAAAGAAACCTTAGATGTGGGTTGGTGTATGCTGCTCTTATCACAGAATGTAAATACCCAAAGGATTCATTTACACTTCTTTGATAAAATGTTTTAGCTGACAGTCACACATGTAGGATGAAGGCTTCAGTGCATGCATAATATGGTCCTAATCCTAAAAAAGATAATATTGTGTTAAAATGCTGTGCATGTGAGATTCAGGTCACATTAGGCATCAATGGTTTTGTGTCATACCTGGTGCGTTTATCTAAAAAAAACGATTGTATAAGTGCTATATTGTATCGGTTGGACCATCTGAGCAACATTGTAATTATAGATCTGTGTGTGTGTGTGGCAGAGAAAGCAATAGTAAGAGTATGCCAGCGTGTTTACACAACTGCTTGATGATAAAAGGACAAAGAGCAACAGGGTCAGTGTTCTTCATCTTGTAATTCAAGAGAGATCAACCATTTATTCAATCAATCATTATTGCATCAACCCGGTAATGATCACTGGTATCTTTTATCAATCTTTGTTCAGATAATTGTCGAGTAAACAAAATATCAGTCAATTCCAATTGTTTAACTTCTCTCTATGTAGTTGTATTTATTTCTGTGTGTGTGTGCCGTTGCAACACCTACATTTAATTCTTTATAGGCTTAAGGCTTAATGTAACTGTTGACGACATTTGTTATGAAATCTTACAATTATTAAACTTGTAGACATTGTGATGAAAGAATAAGAGCTGTTGCTATCCAGTAGCCTTTTAAACAGCCGTCTTGTCCTTTTTTTACGTTCTCACTTTCCTGCATATATTAAGGAAACACAACTGATGTGTAAGTCTGCAGTAAGCATATTTATATAAGAACTGTTGCATTTTTAACTGCACAACAATGTTGAGAGCTTCCATAAGAGCGAGCTAAACATTACTCTATATTCTCATTTACTAAATCTGAAAATAATTCCACATGGTTGACGGTAATGGCTTTTAAGGAAAACATACTAAGATTTGAATAATGCTATCTCAAATAACCCTGCAAGTCATTTTGGCTCTGTGGCTTTGATCAACATTGCAAATTTGAAGCTGTAGTATCAGTGGCGTCGCCTGGCCTGCGTTCACACCAGCAATGAACCGCTCCAGAGTTTGCAAGCAAGCGTTCTGAGACCACCTATTTTAGCGGACCAGAGTCCGGTTGTTTAGTTCACTTCAGAGGTCTCGGACTGCGTTCACACCGACCCAAATGAACCGCACCAAGCGGCTAAACGCACCAGGGTTAGATTCAACCGGACTATAAAAGGCTGGTGTCAATGCGCCGTTATCTCAGTGGGTCTCAAATGGTTTGGTCACAAATTATTCAAAAGATTATTTCCGCGGCACACCTTCATATGATCATTATAGTCTATATGGCAGTAAAACAAGAATATAGTTTAAAAGGGGAGTGATTTGTAAAATATCCATAAAGAAAAAGAAAATCTGTTTACAGTTCTGTTTCATCTGGGTGTTGAGAGATGTATCCATAGATCTCTTAATGTTGCTCTCTAAGTGCACCAGATTGATGCTTTTATCTTCAATATTTAAAAAAAAATCTTCCCAGGGGAGCATCCCCCGGACCCCCCTAGAGGGGGTGAGGTCCGCCCTCCACTAACAAAAAATAGCACGTTACCCCTGCCTATATGCCATGAGCTGATTATTGAGCCTTCATTGTAACAGTCGCGGGTGTACTGTGTGTGTGTGTGTGTGTGTGTGTGTGTGTGTGTGTGTGTGTGTGTGTGTGTGTGTGTGTGTGTGTGTGTGTGTGTGTGTGTGTGTGTGTGTGTGTGTGTGTGTGTGTGTGTGTGTGTGTGTGTGTGTGGGGAGTGTTGCAGTAGAAAATTCCACTGTAGCGCCGCGGCCGCCGCCACTGTGGGCTAAGCCCCGAATGTTTTCAGGTCCAGGCGACGCCCCTGTGTAGTATTATCCTCTCATGCCCACAGACGGCTACAAAGCGCACACACACACAGTGGATGCACAGTCACACACACAGCTCAGCAGCCCTTTCCCTGTGGCAGTGAAAAGGGAGAGTGTTCAGGGCCAAGAAGCTGAAAGGTAGAGTGAGTGACTGCGCTCTATCTGCTGTCTCCCATCTGGGTGTCAGTCTCTGGTTTCGCCCAGAGGCTCAGATAAGCTCTGGACACAATAGGGACAGCTATTAAAATTCAAACTACCAGAGAGAGTCATGAAATAGTCATGACCGGTAAGATCTACACACTCGCATGTGCCCCTCATTAACCATCTTCTTGGAACTGCAGGGCGAATACAGTGTTGAGAGGAAATAATAGATAATAGGAATGATACTCGTGATTCATTTGAATATAAACTACTAATAATACACAATAATTGTAATTCAAATTTGGCATGATCCAATATTATAATTTATATTAAATATATTTAATAATCCAATACATTCTTGCAATAGGAGTTTAAAAACACTAACACTGAAGAACTGAAGTATTGATCTCTGCTGGCTTATGCAGTAGCACTTTGATTAAACTGTAATGTGACTGAGCCAATGAAACCGCATCCAAAAAGTTCCATCTGCTGCACAAATGGATGCATCTCCTTTAATATTCCTGACATGGAACAGATGTACTTACGGTATTCAACACAATTGATTTTTCCACATGCCACTAATATAAGGCTAGAATTGGCAGGGTAATATTTCCATCCCGTAAAGACTAAAATAAAACTTTGAATGCATGTCTTTTCCTCATAATAAATGTAATTTCAATCAACACTTAAGTGTCCTTAAGTACAGAATGAAAAAACCTTTTAAAGTGTGTTGTTATGTAAGCAGTTTCTAAATGAAGGTTCTGTTCAATCCAAAAGGTGTTGGACTATATGTTTTCACTGAATAGAATTGCAAGTTAACAAAAGGGGAACTGTAGAAGCTGAAATGATGTGTTTGCACATTCGGCAGTGTTGGTGTTTGATCTTGATCCCTTGGGTGAGAGTGACTATATATGTGGCAGTACGCATATTCCCCCTGGCAAAACAGCTTTATTTTCTCATTCATTTATGCTCATGAGCAAGGCAGGTATATAAAAAGAAAAGGTAAAATACTGAGAGCAACAGTATTCATATTGCTGCTTGGATGGAATGGATTATTCTCCACATAATGGGCCAACAAAGTTAAAGGATATCTGCTCCATGCCCTTGAGCAAGGCAAGGCTGGATCTGGTCCAAGACTGTATCTGTTTATGTGCCCTTGAGAGGGAAAAGCTGTCAGTCTGTTTTGGCAGCAGTGGTACCACCCTCGTTCTGCCCCACAGCGGGAGAAGAGAGAGCAGAGAGGTCAACTCAGGAAAAAGAGCTGACATGGAGAGAAACAAGCCGGTTATAGCCCGGGACTCTGCATATTCAGCTGAAAGCATCAACACGCCTGTCAACGAGCTATCCATACTCTTGGCTTGCAGCAGCCAGTTCAGATTCAGGACATTTGAGAGGACAACAGCCGAATGTAGATATATGACAGCGAGCTGAGACATTGGCAGCTTTCGGCACTGTATTTTAGAGCAATTAGCTTTGCTTAGGATGGACTTTCCAGGGGAGCAGGAGCTTAGTTAATTGTTTGCTGTGGTTGCCTGGTGGTAGAATGAGGGGGGTTACAGGTTCAACAGCACCTATCCTACCCTACCTTTACACACATAGTTAATGTAGACAGAAAAACAAAAGGAAGTGGTGTCGATTACAATTTAAATAGGGAAATAAATGTTTACTTAACTTATATGAAGGGAGATTATTTGACGTCCCTGATAAGGATGCATTAGCTTTACATCACCAAGTGTTTCAATTACTAAACTGCAGCATTCAACAGTGTGCCTTTATTCTTAAAAAATGCCATTGATACAATATTAGATCATAATAAAATAACAAAACGTTCACATCCATTGGAAATCCCTTCCAGTAGGGTAGCTTTAAGCGATAGCTTGATATTTGTTCGGATATGATTGTAGCTTAAAGAGCCTGTGACACCATCCCAACAACTGTTGTGCAATGAAATATTGGGCTACTAGTAATCTCGAACCGTCAGTTTAAAAAAGAAAAAGCGATACCGTTCCGTTAAATATCAATAATTTCGAATATCGCGGGGAAATTCCTTCGACTCATTTTGAAGTTTTGGGGGAAGCCGGAAGTGACGTCAATGCGGGAACGCTTCGAGAGCCAAACACGGACAAAGTGTGTTGTCATGCGTAGAAATGGTGAATTACTGAGATTAGGCACGTTAATAACGTTTTAATGAAGTTGACTACAGTATATTCATATTTGTCAGTGCTTTCATGTCAATTCGGCGACATAAACATAAATGATCGTGGTGAAGATGATGATTACATTAGGATTAAAAATCGGGAGTGAGAGCTGCTGAATTTCCTCCCGTCGGATGTGATATAAAAACAAATCGATTATTTTTGTGGTTGTAAACTCAAGTGGATGAAACTACATGTATTAGTGCTTTCATGTCAATTCAGCGAACATATGATACATTAAATGATCGTTTGTTTGAGCCGGTCTGCATTTCCTGATGAGAAAACAAACCGATGCGTTTTGTAGTTGTAGTACACCAACAACATGGATTAAACGTGTGTTTTTTTTACCACAATGTTGGGGAAATTAATGGATAAAATGCACGGATTATTATTATTATTATTCCCACTCCGATCGGGACACTAGGTCCACCGTTTCCCCGCAGCGAGGCTCCCCCCGTTGACAGTTTACGTGGGCTGGGTGCAGTGGCGGACTGGCCATCGGGACGAATCCCGATGGGCCGGTACCGAAGTGGGCCGGTCGGATAAAGCACCAGCACATCCCCCATAGGCGGCGCGTGAGGCTCAGGTTTGAGAAGGCTAAATAATTTATTTTACCTGACGCTGCCCACCTCCGGCGTCTATAGAAAATAGATGAACTCAGTGTGCGGAGTTTAAATCTCTCAAGTCATATTACAGGATAAAGGAAATACAGTTTAAACTGCCGTATGCAGAGAAGACGCCGACGTGTCGCACTTATCATTCATATTTCATCATCAATCAGTCGATCATCGATCGTATAATATCATAATATATCATATATTTCCTTATCTGAGTCAGCTTCTCCAGCCTCATCTGGCCGTGCAACACTCACAGTGTCACAGACTGTATGCAGAAGTATTATTTAACACATTATGTTGACGAAACACTCGAGACAAATGTAATTAAAGTCAGATCCACGCGTGTCTTAGACGTGAACGCGCTCTCAGCTGGAGAGGGAAACCCTGGCTTGATTTACAGAGTTGATAACCAGCGTCGTCGGACCGCTTAGCGAGATCTCGTTTGTTAGTTTGTTGTTGTTAGTTTGTTTGTTACTCAAACATATCCAGGGTCTGTTGAACTGGCTTCGTAGTACAGGGCACAGGTGGTTAGCAGCGCTAATGTCAAAGACACAGACATTATACATTATATTTGTATTTTACCAGGATGCAGTGACACAAATATTTACATATTTACATTTACTATATACAGCACCTGCCGCCCCTGACATCCCCACTCCCCCCGTTGACAATTTACTAGCGGTACCGAAGTGGGCCGGTCGAGAGTCCCGGGATGATTTGTAGTCCCATTCCACCACTGGCTACATGACCATATGATCGCCCATATTGACGCACCTCATTCCTAAACTTCTAACAGATACAACATAAACCGATCCTTCAGCCTCATATGAGCTCTCAGACACGTTCAACATTAACCTGTCATCGCTGTCTGAGCTTGCTGCTGTGTGCACCATCGTGCGTTTACATCTGACTGTATATATATAAAGGTTTACATGCAGATGCTGGGATCCTGGACGGTGCAGCTGGAGCGCTGTGCCCGCAATGACGTCACCCATCATTTGGCGGGACTTGAAGAATCCGCGAGAAGATCCAGAAAATTGTCAACATTGAAGGCAGATTAATGGTTATCAAAGTACAAATATCCAAAATCAGTTCAGTAACGGTTTTCAAGGGGACAATATGTACTCAAATTGATGGGTTTGGATGATGGGGGAAAACCGTGTCACAGGCTCTTTAAGGATTTTTACAATTAACATTTGAAATGTTTTCTTGCTGTAGGTGGATGCTTCTTTTACATAAACACATTAAAGTTGAGTGAGCACATGTTTTATTCAGCCACGGATTGCTTTACAGTCCGTTTTGAGACTAACTATCACACATATTTTTTACATTTCCAGTCATGCCACCTGAGTTTCTATCTGTACACTAGTAGAATACACTCACACAGGCAGACGTAGTGTATACTGTTCTGAGTCAGAGCCAGGCTCCTTGGGAGCAGGCCAACATGGTCTGGTTTTTGGCATCTGTCCTCTTAATTCAGTCAGGCATCTCTTGGGACAGCTGACTTCACTGCCGGCCATGTCCAGCCAATTATTGCTGCTTGATTTGTTTAGACCAATGTGTTCGAAAACAAGATAGAAACATAAATAAATATACTTTATGTGCTGCACAGAATATTAGCGACAATATTAACAACATTTCTTTTTGCATTGGAAACCATTTCAGCACCTAAAACTCAACTTTAGCTCGGCTTGTTCTCATCTATTGTAAATGAATCTTAAGGGAACTTGAATTGAACCACTGTTGATAAAAAGAGGGAAAGCTTTCAGATTATAATGTACACAACAGAAATGAGGCTTGCTTTACAGAAGGGATGTTTTTCAGGTGACATCTCATGGAAATATATTTTGTTTCATGCAAGACCTTGTTTAATCCCTGTATGGGAAACCAGCACACAGCGTGTGTGTCTATATATGCATCTGAGTAAGCATACCCTTATATAAAAGCCAAAGCATTTGAAAAGTGATTGCACTTTAAAACACCTCGCAGCGGAATTGTTCAAGTTATTATTTTGTTCTACCTTTATCTGCTCTCCTTTTCGTATTATGTTGCATTTCAAATGCGGCATACAAAAGCTTTATCAGATGCCCTTGCATCTTTCTTAGTTTGTGCATGCACAACATATGTTTTTGGGTTCTGAGGTTGGCGAAACTGTCCTTTATTTTAGAAATACATAACATCTGCAGCAATAATTGCAAAAAACTAGTTTTTTTGCTTCACAATTACTGATCAAGCTTTCAGGTTCAAATGTGAGTGCAGTAAAACATCTATAAACTGATATTTTTCACAGTATCCGGAGTTGACAGTAGTCATTTTGCAACAAATGAGGAAGTCAGATGGCAGAGAGCCAAAAGGTCTGCTTAGATGGTAGAGGTTGGGTTGGATAAATTGGTCATTAAACCAAATCATTTCACCCAGGAGGCCGCTGCGCAGAAACGTTGACGTCGTTATGTAACAAACTTAGTGACGTAGAAAACACTGAATACTTTTTTTCTCAACATAGCTTACTATTTTTGTTGCATAGACTAAAAATAGTTGTTTGTTTAACTTTAAAAGATTTACCACACGTTGTTGGGTATTCACTGCAAACCATAAAAACAGGGGGTGGCATAAATACAGGTAAAAACGGCTAGATGCTACGTCATAGATCCGTCCTATAGATTGCAGGTTTAGAGATCAAGTTAAAAAACAACCTGTGGCAAAGAAAACACACCAACCAGAGATCCCAATCTGACATTTGTGTGTACCTCCTGGCCACACAAAATGCTCGTGCCTCTCATTTTTGTGCTAATAACTGATCTAGAAGTATCAATACAATTGTTGCAACAATCAATAAAATGTAGAAGCTAAACAACTCCTGAAGACTTCCACATCGTCTTTCCCGCGGTGAATCTTCTTAGTATTGCATTTAGAGTGCAATTACAGCGTGATTTACCACTGTGCCACAATACTGTTTGAGCAGTGCCTCAAGGTCACCGCCACTACACTGCAGAACACCTGCCTGAGTAGTGGCATGTATTTTATTGTGTGTTTGTGTGTGCGTCTGCCTACGGTGAAGTGTTGCTCCCTCGCAGAGCAACATGGCTGTATATCACTTATAATCTGTCCTCTGAGAGCCAGCTCTCTCTCGTCTTTACTTCCTCCTATTCTATCCTCTCTCTTTCTACCTCTTCCATTCCTTTTACAGAGTCATTAGGGGAGGGGAGGATGGGGGAGGGCAGAGAGTAGAGAAACAGAGGAGGAGAAGGAGCTGCAGAGCCGGAGAAATGGTCCTTATTAAAGAGACTCCATGAGAGAGATCCCTTGTGGGACAGAGATTAAATAGACTGCATCAGAGGGGAACATGCTCGTGGAGGACGTGATAAGGATGATCATCAGGCAGTGAGAGATGGGCGGAGGGAGGAGGAGAAAAAAGCGATCATGGACCAATAGATAAGAAGAATGAAGAAGAGGAAGAGAAGGAACAGCCAAGCCGGTCTCATTTCCGACCTGTCACATAGAGACACTTGGTCAGGACCCTTAGGCGACACTTTTTAACACGCTGGGCAGCCCTGCGCGGAAATATATGACACTCCACTACAGTCGCCTCAGACAAGCTGTGAATTTGAATGTTATACTTGGGTATATTAGATCCACTGGCTAAGATTTAATGAAAGGTTGTGGTTTGGAATAAAATAATTGTTTTGTTTACCTAAGGTATCTTAACATAGAGTTTTGTTTTTGTAATAAGGGAAAGAAACAGGGGGTTTTACTTCTGGAGCAATTGTTGTTGATGTTGAGCATCTAGTATTACCACGGATGTATTTATATTGAAGTTCCTTTTAAGCCTGGTGCATCATAAGTGGGTATCAGTCACATGACGAAGCGCCTGTATTTGGCGCCCTGGGAATGAGACCGGGCCCGACGACCGGGCTGAGATAAGAAGAGGAGAAGGTGCAGAAATGTGGCAGCACACAGACTGAAATGTGGACTTTATTTCAAGGGAGGGATATAAAAAGAATAGACGGAACACAGGGAGGAGGTGGGTGTGAATGAAGAGAAATGAGAAAGAAAGGCGATGAAATGAGAGAGGTGTTTAAACCAAACTGCAGTCACAGAGAGGGAGAGGGAGAAGGTTAGAAGAGGTGGATGACAGATGAGGGGGGCTAACTGTTTCCTGAGTTATGTATAGAATTCATAAAGGCCTCGTCATGGGAGCGGTACATCACATAGCGGGTGAGATATGTGGGAGGAGGAAAGAAAGTGGAGAAGGCACAACACTGTCTTCATATTAAAGAGGGACATAACAGTGCTGTGTATTAAAGAGATGGACAGCTGCATCAGCAAGAGGAGGTAACAGCGGAATAGAACAAAAGAAAGATACTACGTAGGTGTACATTTTATTCTTTTTGACTATCCTTCATTTGTCCCATCTTATATCTTTGTCTTGCTTCGTCTTTTCATTGTTGCCTACCACACACAAAACATCTTTACATTGGTGTCCTTGTGTACGTTCGTGCGTGTGGTATCGAGTCTCATTCGGATAAACAAGTGGTCAACCTCAGTGAGCGAAATGTTATCAAAAGAACCACCAACATTCTCCTCCCATGGGAAATACCCACAGCGTGTATCATCATCAATACTGCCACAAACAGCCGATGTATTCCCCTCAGGGACCTGCGATGAACACAACTGTCTCCAATAAAGAGACTCCGACATTTCTGCAAGCACACTTGGCAATGCTCAATGGCAAAATAATTGTCCCTTAAGTACGTTTTCAAAGATAAATATATGAATAATTGTCAAAAATGAATCTGCTGCCTTTCTGGTGTTTTATTGAGTTCATATTTTAAGGACAACATTATTTAGAACTGGTGTGCTACTTTGCCAGCACTACTACATTGTTACAAACTAAACAAAAGAAGTGAGAGTAGAAGAGAGAGATGATGAAGGTTATAGATGTAGAGCAGGACTATTTCGGCTACGCTGTACACCGGCCCACTGGGAAACCAGTGACCGACCAGCACACTGAAATAGAAATGGGAGCAGAGGAGAGAGATTTGGTGTGGTGAGACAGAAGAGGGAGTTAAGAGAGAGAGAGAGAGAGAGAGAGAGAGAGAGAGAGAGAGAGAGAGAGAGAGAGAGAGAGAGAGAGAGAGAGAGGGCAGGTGGAAGGCGGATGATCCATGGAGGTCTAGAGGGGGCAATAATGATAGAAAGAGAATTTGAGTGAGAGAAAATCCATGATAACGTTGTGAAGTGGAAGGACCTTTTTGTCTTTTTATAAAGTGTTAAAGGAATAGTTTGACATATAAAAATCTAAGCCAGGAAATATGTACAGAAGCTGGTGCCTATTACTGTAACAGTTTGGCAATTCAATAGGTTATGGCCATTAGTTTGAATCATTTTGACATTGTTGCTTAATCTTTTTTCTCTACTTTCTAAATACAATAATACCCATTATCCCCAAATGCTGTTGCTATGGAGAAGGGTACAGCCAGTATTGGTTTCTACGAAGTTTAACATTTCCATCCTGTGCCATTAGCTACATGAGAGTCCAAAAAAGCACCATGAAAGTTTCAGTTGTTTAAACATTGTATTGTCTAGATATTTCTTACACAGTCGTTGTTTCTTCTTCTGTAATTATGAAACGGTGGGAGTCTCATGCACATCGAAAAGCCAGACAAACCTGATATTGTCTACAGACACAAATAAGGGACTTCTATTTTAGAAGCCTGTTGGAGGGTGTGGAAGAAGATAACAAAGGTGAATGGGAGACATAAGGTGTTGGTGTCTATATTATTAACCTGGCATGGACAACAATTCATATTTAAGTCTTGATACAGATTACATGTAAACATAAGGTAAACATTCTTATATTAGGTTGAAGATCATTACATGCTCCATATAGTTTTGCTGCACTTGTGATATGTGTAAGAACCTAACCAAAAAGCTGCTGATAGGATATCTGTAGGTTGGGTGGGATGTGATGTCGAGGAAGATTTGTAGGTGATGGAGGTGAAGTGTGTGTGTTGGGAGGCAAATCATCCTCTAAAGGGAAGATGAGCTGAACATGTGACTTTGTTTAAAGTCAAACTAATGGAATGTTTATAGCAAACTTGAAATTATAAAAAAGATGATATCAGGCCGAATGTGTAGGCATGCTGGTGGGTGTTCTGCTTTAGATTACAATACTATTAGGCTTAAGTTATAATACTATTAGGCTTCTCTCTCTAGGTCGTCCTCAGACGAGCCCTCCATCGTCGCTTCCAGTCATCCCGGTTCTCCATACATCTGGCCAGTTCATTGGTACGTTGTGCTCCTGCGTCGTTCTTGAGTACGTGGCTTAGTGTACTTTATATAGCCACAAAATACAATATGGGACGGAGTGGCGCAGTGGGCTGTGTGTTGATCATCAGATCAAGGGTGGCGTTGGGGAACTCCCGTTCGAAACCCGCCCCCGCCGCCACTGCGTCAGGCCGTTGTGTCCTTGGGCAAGACACTTCACCCAAATTCGCTCCTGTGGGTACTGTCGACAGTACATGACCGTTACATGTGTATAATGTGTATTTGTAAAGCGCTTTGAGCATCTGGAAAAGCGCTATAATAAATGTAAGGAATTAATATCTGATTTGTATCATATTAAGCTTAGAGCAAACTATTGGTGATGCATTTTTTTTCAATTACGGATTACCCAAATGTATACATCTATTTTAAAGGTTTTACACAGTTTTTTTCAGTGAGATATACAGACTGCTTGTATATAATGTGGCTCCACACGTATTTTCTTCTCAGACCCATAGCTCAGACCCCCTACGGGTTTCGCTCAGAACCTCTGCCCTCCCTTTCTCACCACATCAAAGACTATCGATGCCCTAAGCACCTCTTCATCCTCCCAAACCTGGAGGACGGCTTCGTTGTGCTGCAGCTCAACGTACTTTTTCTTCTTTCTCGGGAGAAGCAGGCCTTTTCTCGTAAACTAAGCAATTGCCTTACATCCCATCTGGCCTCTGAGTGACGTTCACCCGCTTGATGCTTGAGGGAAACCCTAGCTTCTTCACCCCGCGGTCACCTACAAGGCAACACATAGCTAACTACACGCTGGGTGCCGATATAAAGAACAAGGGGATGTTTGTGTTCAACCTCAATTCATGTGCAAAACTATGGGTTTGGAAAATGATGTATCCAAAGGGGTCATTAAACCTTTAAAAATCATTGATTGACAAAATAATGCTCAAAGAAATGTGTTAAAAGAAGCTTCTTTAACGTCCACTCATATAGATTGTTAAAAACGTATAGATTGTTAAAAACGTTAATATGTTTTCCCAAATATAGCTATTGCATTGCATGCGTTATGTTCTTTGCATAATGTGTGCCGTGTGAGCTTTATAGCAGTTTATAATTCATTTTATTTCCATTCATTGACTGTGCCCGAGTGTAGCAGTGGTCTGGTGCCCATTCGATCTAAATACATGTGATTGAGAGTGAAACCTCTTAACTGGGTGCATAGTTCTACTTCCAGAGTCATTACATATATATATGCTGCGTATTGGACTATAGATTTTCATGTTAGTATCATGAGAGAGGGCTTGCATAGGCTACACTATAAGGGCTATTCGATCAACCGTGTACAGGGCCACATACCATCAAACTCAGCTCGCTGGGACACATACCGACTATACACAACACACATGATGACAGCAAGCAATACAGAATACCTTCAAGGAAAATTACCACGATCGTATTTCGAAGGTAACATATGTTCTGTGGAGCAACCATTCACCCACAAGGGGATCCACTCAGCATGAACACCTGGGGTCGCGAATGCAAATAGCAACACCAGATACCATTACTCGGTTTCAACTAAGTGAACGTTTCAATGAACGATAATAGTATTTATCTTAACAATAAATAATTATAATCATGGAGGAGACAAGAGGAGCATTGTGCTTGTTTGCAGTAGCAACATCGTGTCAAACTATTCAATGGAAGCTCCTCATTGGTCGACACGGAGGACTGCAACAGAAACACAATGAATTCTTGCGAATCCACTATATTCCAACATAAAATTATTATCTAACACACATTTGCAATTGCAGTGTTTTGAATAATTCATGTTTCTATACAAGTTTAATTACTTTCATTTTAGTTTTATTGCAAGTCTACAGGCTGTGATCCTGAATTAGTTTTAAGCGCACTAATACAACTTAATGTTTGTGTATCTAATCAGGATGCACATGTGAATGGGATAATGAAATTATAATTGTGTCTGTTATGATCATTTTCATTGCTACTTCAAATTCAGTTTCCTTTCTCTATTGCTATATCACTGCAGGAATTCTTTCACAATGGTGTTGCAAATGGTGACTAGCAATAGGCACGGCATCTGAGACAATGTTCATCATAATTTTTCTTTTCAGCCCAATTCTATCGATCTTTATTCAACTCTTGTGACACGAACATTTTGTAAATGTACTCTGCCGTGGTCTTGCTGCAGGCATTACAACCGACTGACCCAGAAGTGGTTCTATTGGATGAGAAGACCAGAGAACACAATCCTCTCCGGCTATCAACCTATTATGTTACAGGTTACCTCTGATGTCACACAGGTGACACTACATGAATATTAATCATTGATCCCTACAACAGGGACGGTGGGTGGAGGAATATAACGGGGATCTAAATATTTAATATGCAGATGAATCCATTAGAGAGGTCTGGTTTGTGTATGCTTGCTGTACTAAGCAACAGAAAACTAATTTATGCAATATGTAAATCAAGTAAAGGTCAGGTAATTTAACAGTATATGCATTGCAATAACAATAAGTATATCATTACCTGGGTCAGGTGGGTAAGTCAGAAAATACATGTTAAGGGATAATCAAGTGTGTTAAAGGTCCCATGTCATGGCCATTTCCACTGATCATAATTCCATTGTTGAGGTCTACTAGAATAGATTTATATTGTGCAATTTTCCAAACTCACATTGGTTTCTCATACAGCATCTCTGTAAACTACGTGTATTCACTGAATTTCACTCTCGTTGTAGCTCCAATAGCTCCAGCCCCCACCCTCCTTGTGAGCACAGTGTGCTCTGATTGGTCGGACGTTGTGAATCGCGCTGAGCTCCGTGGAGGTGTTGTTTCCTTGTTAAGCGATACACAGCTAAACTCATCCTGAGCACACACAAAGTCATAGCCGAAGTAAAAACAATAAGTGTGGCTTGATATTGAGTAAGAAAAAGGTTGATAAACGCTGTGAGAATGGGTCTGCAGAGAGAATTTCGCCGCAATCCCAACTGTCTGTTATCAGCCTGCAGCCAGGGAGGAGAAATCAGCAGAGCTGCTTGCACTGAGTGTGTGAGGAAGTCCGTGGATTGGTCAATTTGGACCAATCAGCGGGGGCTTAACGTAACGGCTCCGCGGATTGGTCCATTTCGTTCCGGGTACGGTTGACATCATGCGTACCCGGAAGAATCAAATGGACAATGACGTATCTCCAACGAGGCGTTTTGGGGAGGTATTTTCTGTTTTAGAGTTTTACTCGCTACAGGGTGTACTTTGAGGGTTTTGACTCTGCAGACCGTTTACATGCATAAAAACCTTCATAACACACAAGGGGACGGGTACTAACCAGAAAAGCATGATATGGGACCTTTAAAATATAACTAAACTACCTTACATCAGTTAGATCTTTTTTTAAATGGAAAGGAGAAATACCTTTCATTTGCAGAGCAGAAATAAATATCCACTGTATTTTCAATGTGTTTGACTCAATGTGAAATAATAGGAGACAGGTGCGTTACATGTTTCCTATATATGTATTACTGCTTTCACACTAAGTACATCATTTCAGACGCCAAAGCACATCCCACGTGGCCAAAACCTCTAACATGTAGACCCAGAAACCTGCTCCTTAATAAGGCTCTGGCTGATTGGCTGATGGGATGGAAGAATGACAAGGGAGGATGTAGTGGGTGGCAGGGAGGGGGGACTTGTATGGAGGCAGAAGACTTAAGAGGGGTGCTTAACTGTCCAGAGAGATTTTGATGCATAATACTGTCACACTGTACATTTCTTAAGATGCCTTACAATGTTTCTCAGCTTATACCATTGATCCTATGAAGAAGGTGCACCAAATACATAAGGATCCGCACACAAACCAACAGTTAATATCTAACACCAATCTTGAGACTGGCTCAACATACAGCAGAACACATCCATATGAGATCCGTCATATGATACACACCAGTGCACACACTTTCACATGCACACCAAAGCACATACAGAGACAAGCAATGGGTCTTACCTTCTGTGGGTGAGGTTTTCAGTCGTTTGCACAGCCCCTCTGTGCCGGTGTAGTCGTCCTGGAGCTTGACCACCGCCTCTGGGCCCCGCATTTCCATCAAGGAGCGCAGCTCCATGACCGAGCAACCGAAGCCCGCCTCATGGTTGCCCTCATTTATTTGGTTCTTGGCATAAAAATCGCTGTTCGACATGTCCCCCATGATGACAGCTAATCAAGTCAGTTAGATAAGTGTTTGTTATTGCTTATAGGTCAATTAAAAAGAGAGATGAGCTCAGTCTCATCCAAACAAAATCCAAAATAGGTATGAGGCAGGCATCAAAAACAAAAAAAAGGGAAATTAGAATGTCACTAAGGTAAAGGAGGCAGGTAGAGAGATTAAAAAAGGAGGGGGAATCCGAGGGGATCAATCGATAAGCAGCTTCTCTTTTTCAGAGAGACTGTCAGATATCTTCCCACCAAAAACCATCAAAGAGAAGAAACTGAAGAGGAGAAAGAGCAGCAGAGAACGAGGAGAGGAGGGGATGACGGAACACAAGTGAGGAGCATCCAGGTGAGTGTTGGACAGCCCCAGTGGTCAGGTCCTGAGAAGGGAAACGTTGCCGGTTGCAAGTCCTGTCGGTCTCAGGCTCACCACGGCTGCAGTCCAGACCCGCTCCATGTGTGGCTTCCCATTCTTGCTTTTCTGCTGTTACCTCCACTGCCTCTCTGTCTCTACATGGTGGTCTTCCCCATCACTGCTACAGAGAGAGAGAAGAAGAGAGAGAGGGGTGAATTCGAGAGATGAATTCAAAGAGGACAGAAGGTGAGGGAGGAGGAGGAGGAGGAGGAGGAGGAGGGAGAGAAACAGAAAGAGAGCACAAGAATGAGCGGTGCGTTCTCAGAGCAGGGCTGTCTGCAGCAGTAGATGGTGCACGGCTGAAGGACAGCCTCTCCTGGCTGCTGCAGTGACTGTGGCTCTGATGTCTCTATCTACTGCTGCTACTGGTGATGCTGGTGATGCTAACCTCATTGTGAGGACACACCGACTGCTAGAGAGAAAGAGAGAGGGAGAGACAGAGAGGGAGAGGGAGAGAGAGAGGAGGGCGGAGAGAGGAGGATGCTCCGTTCTGGTGCAGAGCGGAGAGGAGTTGTGCGCTTGCGGGAGGCTGGGGCTGCTCTGACGACAAAGCGGAGAGGCAGCACGTAACGCTGCGCTGTCACAGGGAGGATGGGCTGAGCTGTTGCTGCTATCTCACCTCAAGTTTTCCTCATTCTCTCAGAGTGAGTGACCTCTCCTATGCAGTCCCTCAATCTCAGTGATCCCTTTCTCTCTGCCAGTTGTCTTTTAATACCTTACATTAATGATTTCACTCCATGTCTCCTGCCCTCTGGCCTCAGAACGGCACTCGGCTCAGAGAAGAGACTTTTACTGTGTTAAGGTGCTACACTGTAATTTAATGGATTAAGATAAGTCAAAGTCTGTGAGCATTTGACATCACCTGCAAGCATAGCACTATTGTGGAATACATTCATAGAAAGAGGCTGGCTAACACTTGAAATGACCAATACAAACAGTTAATTGATCCATCATCCTAAACTATTTTTTCTTCCTTACCCTGTCTGTGGCACCCCATAATTTATTCTTACTGAAGATGTACATATTTAAAACAGATCATGCATTATGAACTACACTAAAGTTAAGAGAAAGTTACTTAAGCAGCCATGGTTGAAGAAACAATTGGTGCTGTAGTGAGTTTTCAGCACCAGGACAATAAATAACAGTGCCACTGTTCATGGTAATAAATTAAGCGACATGTCACTATACAGTGTGTAATGCTGACCATCATTGTTGTGTTTTTTATATGTAAGAAGTCTATGGCACAGAGGAATCAGCAGCACAAGCAATATGTATTCATGTTAAAGGGATTGGTTCAGACAAATCTTCACAAATGATGGTCTTGTTAAGGTGCAGTTTGTCCTATTTGACATGGTGTGCCAAGTTGTTTTTAATGAGGATACAAATAAAGACAACAATTGGTCCTGATTGTGCCTGAGTGCACTTTGGTACTCGAAGTGAGAATTTTTTGAAAGCATATAAGAATTCAAACCTGATGCTTCAGCCAATTGTCTGAGGTTCTGGCATAAATATGCGACGTGTTCTAGTAAAAGTGACTGGTTGCTAATATGGAAATATAGTATAATACCATCCTTTTCCTTTAAGTCATCAGTGTCTCACAATGTCCTTAGACCCACACCATCAATACACAATTGATTATCACCAGTATGTGGGCCTCCATCTTCAGTCAATGACACCAGTGACCAGTAAACCTCTGACTGATCTACATCAATTCCCAGTCACTCAGAGGAGACATGGAATCAAGTCACCAGTGTATTGCATCATGCTGAAGGCTACAGTAAATCAATAAAGCACACAAACTGTCTGGCTATGCTGTCTTTTCATAATCTGTAATGTACAGTACTAACTGTTCTCCAAAGAGTAATAATGCATTAGTACAGTGAGGGTCATCTAAGGACTATAGGTACATTCAGTTAAAATGCGTCAAAATAACAGCACTTAAAACACGGCAGGTCGCTGCACTAATTAAAAAAAATTGTTGATCGTATAATGAGGGATTTGGTCATTAATGTTTTATTGTACAATCTGCTCATGCTCTGCTTCTCATCACACAACAGTGTTCACTATGTAAAATGCCTGCTTTATGAAACAGAATCTGAATCTTAAAAATACTATGTGTATGTACAGTTTCAGTTAAAGTGTAACCAGCAGAAGCAAGACGCTGCATTGTTGTGATTTCCTATTGTTAAACTTAAACATGTTCCTTGTTACCGCCAGTGCACTCTGGGAAATATGTTGTATTCTTTTGACTACAGCAAAGATAATGGAGCTACCCAGTCAGTGTTGTGTTTTTAAAAATATGTTACCTTGTTGTTTGCCTGTAGTACAATTGCCAGGTAACACATATATTATGTATGTCCGCCACCGCTAGGTGCTTTCCTTGTATACAAATTCCTAGAAGCTAGAATACAGGTTGATACTGGATTGGTAGGCACAATGAAATGCAAGACAGGGTAGCACATTACGCTGTCTTCGCCCTTTGATGCCTTCTTGGAAGTAGCAATAGGAATCAACTTAGCAGCACATAAATCTCAGCAACACTGAGGCGGTGAGCGCTCTCAGGTTATTGGTCCTGTTGGCACGCTGCTTGATGTGGCCCGACTGACACAGTCAGCAAGGTGTCCAGACGCACATATCAAGTACAATGACAAAGATGGGACTAGTATCCGACACAATAGAGCGCTCGGGAACAGTGGGGCTCCGACCTTGTCACAGCAGGTTGGCGTGACATCCTGCCAACACGTGAGTACACATCTGTAACTCCACAGGAACCAGTCCAGTGTGTTAATGAGCTCCCGCCCTTGCTGAAGTGACAAAGTTACACAGCATTGGCAATGTCACCTGGACAGGTGCATCCTAATAAACCTGTTAAACATTTCTGTAAAGCGTTTCCAACTAAGGCAAAAGGACCTTACTCTTTCTAGAAATGTTGGGTATTGAATAGTCTTTATTTCATTAAACATAAAAGAACTGCAGGTGGCCCGACTCCGACTGCATCTTTCTCTGATAGAGATTTTTCACCAACATTTATGTTGCCCCCTCAATCACCTGACGAAAAAGGTTCATTTATGCCAATGCAGACATCTGTGCTGGCTAGATCCTCTCAAGCAGTCAAATAAAAGAAAACAAATGCTATACGGGAAAATTATGTGTGTGTATCGGTGTGTATGTATTGTTATATCAAATGGCTGAGGGGGGAAACTATCACATAGGTAATCCATCACCAGTCATGTTGCTTAACCTCTTAAGCCCGAAGGTCCCCCCAGTGGACCCCTCCCACAGTTTTTTTTCGAGACTATGTCTCAGGGCTTCTTAACATTTATGAAACTATTAATGTTTCATACCCTTTTAAAAGGTAAGAAACTCCGCTAACTGTCAATAAGAACAATTGTTAGCTAAAAAAAACACAAGAGTAATACCAAGCCTTTGAATTAGCATTGAGCGAAAAAATGCTAACTAATGCTAACGCTTTGTTACACAGAACTCACGGTAGAAATGCCCTTATTACTATCTTAACTGCACAAACAAGATATACGATTTAAAGCTGAGACTCCACAGATTCCACACATGTAATGTCATCCCTGTACGACCTCGAATTCCTGGAGCTATCAGCCAGAAAAGAGAAAGTAAACAACATCCGGTTTCAAAAATATTACAATAATTACGTCTTACCTTTTTTGATTTGTGATCAAAAGTTGTGTTCAACGGAATAAAAACGCCGCTCAAGGTTAATCCAATGTCTTTGTGTCACGTAGAATTTTTTACTGAGAATCCATCATCATATTTATGGCAATATACTGGGTATAAAGTTTTGCCGTCCAGGCTTGCACTTTCAGATATGCTTCGTTTGCTTCTCTATTACGTCCGCTATGGTAATGTTTACGTGGATTTGGGAACTGCCCATCGATTCTATTGGATGTAATGGTTAAGAAAAAGGTGTAAATCACACGAATCGACAAATGGGTTCCAGAGATATGGTCCTGCGTAAAGTATAAAGAATGCCAGCCAGCGTAACAACATTACGCAGCCGACTTTACTTATTGTTTACAACGTAACGAAGCAGGAATTGCAGCAGGACCCAGAGCGCACGGAGCACAGAGCGGACAGCAGATAACGGAATTGCAGTTTTATTGCTTATAGATTATCAGAACATTTCAAAGGGGACACAGCCCCATTGGATATTAATCTATGGATTAACTACATCATCGTTTTTATCGTTTTAATGCCATTGAAGACCAGTTTAGACCAGACAACGAGGAAGGTGAGCCATATTAGCCTAGCGCATGTTAGTACCTAGCGTCACTTGTTTTGATGTACGTTTTTGTTGATAACCTCGCGAGTTTGTATCTTTCAGTGTTGAGGTGGGCACCGTTAGATTCTGTGTCTTTACGATCATAAACAATGTGTTGGATGTGCAGCTAGGATAAGTAATAAGGGAGCTAGGAGTGCTTTTCGGTGCAGTAATAGGTTAGCATTTTTCGCTCGGGGCTAATTCAGAGGCTCACTGTAAGAGGATAACAGAGTAGGCCTATGTTTAATTTAATTTTTTATTTTTTTCACAACAGTTGTATTTGGATGGAATGAATACCTATATTGATAATTCAAAGTAATACAATTATTTGTACTTGTGTGAAAAAGTTCAAATGGAACTGATGGTTCCCAAATTACCCAGAGGTGAGTCCGCTTGGACTTTATTTTTCTAAACCTCTCTAAAAAGGTCAAATTTCACTTGTTTTGCATCAATCTTGATACAGGGTACTTATATATTATACACACATGCATTTCCAAACATTTGGACTACCTATGTTGCAAATGTATTATCTTTTCAATTTACACACGGCATCTATTGCACGTCTGTCCGTCCTGGGAGAGGGATCCCTCCTCTGTTGCTCTCCCTGAGGTTTCTCCCATTTTTCCCGTTAAACTGGGTTTTCCTCGGAAGTTTTTCCTTGTACGATGTGAGGGTCTAAGGACAGAGGGTGTCGTATTGTCATACTGATATTCTGTACACACTGTGAAGACCACTGAGACAAATGTAACATTTGTGATATTGGGCTATATAAATAAACATTGATTGATTGATTGATTATATGTTATAGTTTGGATTCCTAAAGCTTTTAGTCTACTAGCCCATCATTCAAGGGTGGTTTTCACTATAAGTAATGGGTTTTTTTTAGGCGGACATTAGAATTTACATGTTTTTACTGTGTTCTATCTGAATTTACTTTAAAATAAAAACATCTATATTGATTCTGACACTTCTACATCCAACTCACAGATGTAACCTTGCTTTGAGAGAAAAGATTATTAATTTACCCCTTTTAGAAGTGAAGATATAGTCTTTGTTGTGATGGTGGCATTTTCGAGCCTGAAACCTGAAAAACAGGCTCAGGGCTTAAGAGGTTAAATACCTGTACTATCTATACCTAAGGAAAAAGAGTAATGCAGTTATTTCTTTCCTACTAAATTGTCTCCCGCAGTTTCTCCATTAATTAGTCAGATACTGGGCAAAATGGAAACCAGCAGGGCACTGAATCCTGTAGATTAGAAACCTACCGCCTTGGTGGTTATGGCTGTTAAATGTTTGAGCTGGCATGGCACATAAGCCCAGACAACCAATAATGCTGATGATCACAAAAGACAAAATTCAATAATTGCATAATTTGATCCCAAAACTCATTACCTAAATACTGATTACCATTATTCCAAACACACACCGAAGAAAAAACGTCAATCCTGTCCCATGTACTGTCCAATATCAAAAAGGCTTAAAACTGAAGCAACGTCAACCAGCAACACAGTGTGATACATACTGTTTATGTCAAGCTGACCACCTTTACTGCATGTCATTCTTCCATCTGTTACAATATGTGTCTTGTGTGAAAGACATTTAAATTGTGTATAGAAATACAGTATTACATGATTATTTGACTGCAGAATGTCCAAGCTGCTCCCTCCACAACAACTGTTCTGTTCTGTAAGGCAGTGTGTTTCCAGCTTCATGTTAGCATGTTGGTGATGTAAGTGACTGGTGGTGGTGTTATATTCTGCTGGTGTGCAGCTGCCTATATTTGATTTACAATGACATGCGCAAGAGTGTGAAGACCTAGATGTGGGAGGGAGGGAAATGAGGAGATCATTTTTAAAGGGAGGGAGAATGTTGAGAGATGGAGGAAGGGTTACACACAGAATAATGGGAAGAAGAGAGGAGGGAAAGGATAGCAAGGGGAAAGGTAAGACAGAGGCTTCACTGCTGAAGCCTGAGCTGAGTAACTTCGAAGAAAACAATGTTCTCCGTTTTATATAATGTATGTTATATAATGTAAACACACAGACACACTTACATGCATATAAGGTATTTCCACAAATAATTGATTTTCTATTTTCTTTGAAAAAAGGAGGTCAGCTGTAAGTAGAGCTTTTGTTGGCGTTTCATATGCATTCATGGATAAAACCATGATGAAGGCAGTGTGTCAAAATGGTTCTTCCTCACTGTTGAATAATGCAAACATCAAAGGGTGAGCAACTTTCTCTTCAAGTGTTACGGATATGGAGTGTTTTGTGATTTTGTTAGCATCTTGCAAAAACATTCTATCTCCAATATTTCCATTACCACCACCACTCCCAATCTTCTTTGTATCGTCTGTCTGTACATTGTCCCATCAATCTGTACGCTGCTTACCCGTCTATCTGAAGCTGACTGAAACACCTCCCTGCTGTGATATTCTTCTGTCTACCTCCCTGCCTACGTGCCAGTCTGCCTGCATAATTGCTGGCCTGCTCCCCATGGCTTGACAGTGAGTAATGAGTAACATATGATCAAAGACTCAAGGATAAAGTGTAGATTTTGCAATAATTAACAGCTTTTTATCTTAAGTGCAAGAACACTTAATTGCGCTTTATGAACTTGAACACCAGATGGGAACCACATTAAATTGTGAAGCTCCACAGCCAGATGCTAAGACCATCTGACCACAAAATGTACAGGGTCTTCCTTATGAACCAAACTGCTGAAAGAACAGGGATCTAGTCACGCTGGGACACAGAAAGGGCTAAAGTTAATGCAGTTACACACACAATGACTTATGACATATGATTGAGTAGAACTAGTTGTAGTGTTTTTGTGGTTACAAGTTATCTTTTTGTTTTGAGCAAAGTTGTTATTCAACAATAAATGAAACTATTTATCAAGCATTCAAATGATTGCTTTTTTTATTTAAATGGTCAATTCTAAGTTACTTCATATTAAACTAAAGGAAAATGTGCTACAATGTTACTTAGCAACCTTTCTGTACTTTAAGGTGTTGTTGCGTGGGCACTGTATTTCCTTAAGTGCATCATCGATGGCAGCTACAACTACCTGCTTTTAGTTTACATTTCCAAATGGTATTTGAGGTTTGTCAAGATTGAAGATTTTATTTTAGGGCATTCAGCTTAAGGTTCACTTTTGACGCTATACTGTATTTTAAAATGTTATGCACATTTTTTTAATTGTCTCATCATCATCATCATCATCATCATCATCATCATCATCATCATCACAGTCTCTTCTTCATAATTGATCTTCAACTGAGCCATGTGCAACATAATATTGGGTATTCTATTTTAGCATCAACCTTTCATGTTCATTTCTCCATGTATTGCGCTAGTGAGCTGTCTGCTGGGTCTCTCTGTTCTGTTCCGATTTAATTATAAAGAACAAGTCTTAATGATGAATCATGCTCTACAGTAATTGCTGCATTCCCTTTGAGGCGAAGTTCCTGGTCTGACAAGCAGTGGATAGTTTGCTGTCCTCCACAGAGAAGCCATGCGCATTCTGCCTGTGTCTGTGTCAAAATGTCCTTGAGCACAGTGAGCAGAGCTGAGGTAGTAGCTGTGCCCACTGCAGCAGCAGCAGCGCTGGCACACAGCTCCCCCTGCCTGCAACAAGAAGATGTGCAGGAGAATTCACTGATCACTGACCTGCTCTGCACACCTGCATGTCTGTAAATATTAAAGGATGTGTTTGTATCTTGATATGAAGCATTGTTTATTAATTTTTGACAAGGTTTCTATATTGGAGGGAACAAATGACATGAACACGATGTCAATCGATACACGACCACAGACTACAGCTTCATTTATGGCAAATTAGCAGCTCATTGACAACAAATCTTCACATAGGTGGGATTTAGAGCAATGCTTTGGGATGGGGCTGTATTACATTCTGATTTCCTTATAGTGCTTTTACTCTTTGTAGGTTACAACATATACAAAAGAAGGGACTTGCTGATTCTGTGTCTGTTACATAGTTGATTGTTTTTTTGGTGTAATAATGCTAAGGCAGAGATCACTAAAGTTAAAGTCTACTGGATGTAATAACAGTGTGTTAGGGTACATACAAACTGTATACGTTTCAGTGCTGCTTGGGATCTGAAATGAACTCTGTGCGTTAGCTTAGCAGCAGAAGCTGTTACACAATGATTTGGGAATCCCCAAACACACGCAAGCAAGCGTTGGACAGCAGCTGCATTGCATTACCCAAAAGCACACGCACGAGAAGAGAAAGCCGCGTTAACTGAAATTGTCTCTGAGGTGCATGGTTACATAACAACCACAGGGAGAGCCTTCTTTCAGCCCCCATCAGTGCTGTTTAATTGAGTTGAAAGCAGCTGTCATGCTAACTAAGGGCAGCAGACAGAGTCTTTCGAAGAAAAAGGTTATTTTGGAAACCAATAAAGGAGCTCGGGAAAAAAGGACTGCAGCTCTGACACATATCAGGCGCAGGAGAAGAAAAAGTGGAGAGCAAAAAGGGAGAGAGATGGATGAGTCAGAGAGAAGGGAAAATGGGAAGAGATACGTACAAATACATACGTCGGTTTACATGTGTGTGCTTAGCCGGCTATGTCGGCTTATAGATTGTGAGGGGGTTTTGAGGAGAAGCAGTTGGCCAGGCAACCCCGACAGCCGCAGGGGTTACTGTGTGTCACTGCACAGTGAGACTGAGAGGCAAGAAAGTGAGAACAGGTAATGATATACTATGGTTCTGAGATGACTGGGTTAGAGGAGGAGGCACAGAGAGATACAAGCCTTTGGTGCAAATAAAGGAGCCATAATGGACCCAGCATTTCATATCTATGAACAATTCCCCGGAACAGGGGACACACATTGCCACAAAAATATGTCAAGGTGTGCTACAGTGGATGACTCCATCTCTCTCTCGTCAGTTCCACCTGCTTCTTTAGATTGTCTGCAGTGTACAGAAACACTGTCTCTCCAATGGACTATCTTTTCATTAACATTGCTTCAGTCTTTCAACAACTTTCCTTGTTACTGTTGTTAGGAATTCTGCTGTATTCATGCCATGGCCACCTGCATACCTCGCCCCAGGTGTTCCTAGTGAGCAAACGGCATTATACAGCCAAAGCAGCACTGTCAGGCTGTGCAGGGAGATGTGGAGATGGAGAGTGAAATCCTGCCTGGAGCAGCTGTGTGGATGCACATTAACAACTCTAACTAAATAAATACTGGCACTTTATTGCCAGGCATATTGAAATAAATATAGCATGAAAGTCATTATTAACAAAAAACTAGTTAACTCAATTGTTGTTTGAACATAATGATCTAATAATAAATAGTGATTTAGAGTTTGTTAATATAGGATGCTCTGGTGCTTCTGCAGGCGGAGGTTTTGCCTCTGTAGAGAACTAACTAACTAAGGTGCAGCAAAATACACTTACTCATCATCACTTTCGAGGTTAAATGCTTTAAGTTTGTGTAATGAGGCAGAGTCTATTAATTTAACCTTGTACATTTCAGTGACGCTATACCTACAGTAAGGCTTTGCAGACACATGTGCAGTCCGGACAAACTTTCTGTATCACTAATGCCACTAAATGTTGGACTACCCTAATAGCATGTACACATGAATGTATTATAAAAATAAAGTGGTTTTTTTCATGGTGTGTTGTGCAGCTGTGAAAATTGTATTCATCCAACGTAGAAGAGGGGAGAAATTCAGCAATAATCTCACTTTGGTGAATGTCGCAGAAAAAGACATCGGCACAATCATACACAAGACTACTGGCATGCACCAGCCGGCATATTTTACATACAGTACATTATACATGTGTTTTCAGGCCACATCCTGAGGTGCGCAACCGAGTGTGAAGCGGCTGGGATGAGGATCAGCACCTCCAAATCTGAGGCCATGGTTCTCAGCAGGAAACCGATGGACTGTCCACTCCAAGTAGGGAATGAGTCCTTACCACAAGTGAAGGAGTTCAAGTATCTCGGGGTCTTGTTCTCGAGTGAGGGAACAATGGAGCGTGGGATGGGCCGGAGAATCGGAGCAGCGGGAGCGGTACTGCAGTCGCTTTACCGCACAGTTATAACGAAAAGGGAGCTGAGCCAGAAGGCAAAGCTCTCTGTCTACCGGGCCATTTTCGTTCCTACCCTCACCTATGGTCATGAAGGATGGGTCATGACCGAAAGAACGAGATCGCGGATACAAGCGGCCGAGATGGGTTTTCTCCGCAGGGTGGCTGGTGTCTCCCTTAGGGATAAGGTGAGAAGTTCGGTCATCAGGGAGGGACTCGGAGTTGAGCCGCTCCTCCTTCGCGTCGAAAGGAGCCAGTTGAGGTGGTTCGGGCACCTAGTTAGGATGCCACCTGGGCGCCTCCCTAGGGAGGTGTTCCAGGCACGTCCAGCTGGGAAGAGACCAAGGGGTAGACCATAGGACCAGGTGGAGGGATTATATCTCTTCGCTGGCCTGGGAGCGCCTTGGGATCCCTCAGTCAGAGCTGGTTGATGTTGCAAGGGAAAAGAAAGTTTGGGGCTCTCTGCTGGAACTGCTACCCCCGCGACCCGACCACGGATAAGCAGGAGAAGATGGCTGGATGGATCCTGAGGTCAAGAGGTTTAGGATTATTCATTGTAACGATAATGATAGTGTTTGTCGTGTGGAGAGGATTTATTTAGACAATAGGTCATATTTATCAAGATGGTTCGATGTATATTAATAAACTGTAACAGAAAATGTCTGTGTCAACAACAATTAAACCCAGTTTTTATAAACTAAATTAGTCTCAGCCTTGTGTTTTTCCATTTGTTGCCATGTGGGTCAGGATGATGACCTCAGATTACTCATCTGTTCCTAGCCTTTTCTCATGAAAGCACTCTTGCTCTTCAGCATGACAAGCTGCTTAATCTGTGTCTGGACACACCCGGGGATCAAAAGGCATGATACAGCTTCTTACAGGGGTCCATCCGGTGCAACTAAATGGGCATGCATGGTCAAATGACATATGAGGTAAAGAGAAAGGCACTCAATTGCTTTGTAATTTCAAAAACAATGAAATAAAGTATATACATTTTTACATGGAAGAGTTATGCACTGTTACTATGAGGCTAAAACGGGTACAGAACACCCAAATAATAGTGACTGAATAGACTAGATGATACACGTTGCCTTGTTGTAGTTGTCACACACAAGCAAACAATGCACAGAAACTTGAGGTATAGCAGATCATAAATGTGATGACAAGCTGAATATGGGGAATACTAAATACTTGAGTCCTAACCCCTTTAATGTCTCCCAAAACTCATCTAAATAAGCATGCAGCTACAACATATAAACACCAACAAACATTTCTGACTCCTTGAATACTGCCAGCTGGTCTCCATTTGGATTTGATACATTTAATGTTATTACAACTAGACTTCAGGACTTGCCATCAAATTGTAAAAGTCAAATATTTGATGGACTCAGAGGAACTAGAAAGCAAGTGAATACAGCTTTAAATCCTCAAATAAAAGTTAATTTGTTCCAACGGTTTGTCATTATTCCAACATATTGCTGTTGTCTGATGCATTTGGGCTTTTGTTTTGTGAAAACAACTATTGGTTCAGGCACAGGGAGAAAAAGGACTGGTATTGGTGTTCCAGGGTTCACTATAAAATAGGCCAACAGGCATAAGGCCCAGAAAGATAGACCAGAAATATGAAGAGTGTGTGTGTTCATATTGTCATTCTTGCTGGGAATTCAGCTGTCTACAGGGAGATAAGAAATGACTTAAATGGTGTGATATTGGATGCAATATGCAGGCAGTAGAAGACAACAAATAGAAGGTTTACAAAACATCATAAGACCAGCATAAAATATCTATCCCATTTTGACTGTATTATAAGTGAAATCCAAAATGTGCATTCATGTATACATACATTATATTCATGTATTCACTTTGGAAGTTCACTCACCTCCTGCTTTACAAATACACATGCAACACACACACATACACACTAACTCTCTCTAACTTGCTGCAAGGTCACTGAAAGATAGAAAGAAAAAAGAGAGACTGCGGTGGCCCTCTCCTTGCTCCAGATGAGCCTGTAGAAATCATGAGGGAGTTATTGGTCTAATTAAATTCAACACATGCAGGCTAAGTGTGCTAGAAGGGGACTTAAGACAGAAATAGGAGGAGAGGGAAAAGCAGAGAAAAAATGTATGTGTAACAAAAGTCTTTTGAGTCTAGATTTTATGCCCATGATATCAAGATAGGAAACGTGAAAACAGGCTTAATCTTAATGATACAAATGTGTTTTATATTCTACACATCATAACACTATTAGCATATGTTGGAGCACACATAGTTCAAGAAGAACCTACGAACACCTGCTAGAAATGCATGTTTTTATACTGCCATTTTATTTTGAGTACTAACTAGGGCAGAGTGTACCACACCTATGTTATCACGGAAGTACCAGATTGGCTTTAAAATGTCATGTCACACATCATCAGTGTGAGCTGGTGATGACATGCAACAAGCTGATATAACGTTTTTTTCATTTAACGCCCAACTATTGCTCCTTTCTCTTGATTTGATCATTCAATTTCATTTTCTAACGTGAAAACAAGAGAGAGAAAGTGTTTCTTTCTTAAACACATCCTCGAGCATTTGCCAGGGAACACACAAGAACACAATGATTGACAGGTTGGACGCTGCCTTAATGGAATAACTTTTTATGAGGAATTCTACAATAAATCTAGTTTTAAGACTGTAGATACAACTTTGAAAAGCAAGCAAGAAGATAAATTAGAAAAATCCACAAATGCACAAACTAAACATTTAGATGACTATATTTATAGTGTAGTAAATGTAAAGCCAAACATTTCTGCTTTATAGTCTGTACTTTTAATGAACAATGTAAGCCAACCTCAACACAATTAAATAAGGAGAAATAATTGAATTTAAACTTCCTCAAATAGCATGACATCCTCTCTGTTGCTACCTATATTCCCCTCTCTTCTTTTCTCCTCTCAGTTTTCTAAGAATTATTTTACTGGTAGACAAGCTAACATTACTGAAATTAGCCATCTTTATATTAAAGCATTATAATGTATTTGTCCTTAACTCAAGTATATGACATTATGTGAAAAAGCTCCTGTCAAGTCTGCTTGTGTTTGTCGCTATGCTACACAGAGAGGATGATGACACAGCAGAATGTAAGGCACTGCGGCGCTCTCGTCCAGATGAGATATGACAGAGCAGAGCGAGGTATGGATTTTGTCTGAAGGCTGTTTGATTTTCGTGTACACATCTGTTGCTCTCTTTAACAAATGACACATTTGAAGCATCACGATGAAATTCAGTAGAATTAAGAAATGTTTGTATCCATGCCTTTCGATTGAAAAAGGAACCTTGGCATTTCCAAACTATATGATCTACTCGTGAGTTAAAAGAAGTGTAATATGTCACAGCATGCTTGCTGTGCTACTACTATGGTTGGGCTACAATATGATTGTGTTTCAATGGAATCATATTGTGATCAAATCTTACACTGAAAGGTTGTGATCAATCAATCAAATATTTAAATCTGATGTGAATTTATAAGAGGAAATATCAAAAACTATTGTTTGAATCTGATAACTCTGCATTAATATATATGCTTTATATCTACAGCTTTTTTTCCCTCTATCATGTAATAATTCTCTGGACTTTTAATAGCTACTGCTATCCTATAATGGTCTCAAATGTGTAGCTATATATTTACAATGAGACAGCTGGTTTATACTTGTTCTTCATGAACGTCTCTCCTGTATGTGTTGTGTGTCCAATGGGACATAAAGAGAAAGACTGAGAGAAAGAGTGAAGGAGAACGGGACAGAAAGAGGACTGAGCTGCCTGGCTGTCTTGGTGCAGTGAGTTGATGTTTGAGGTCACACAGTCATCCCAGCACCAATAGAGGTGAAATCCATTTCCTATGACAGCCTGTCAAACAGTGTGCTTGACTGACTTGCTGACTGAAAGATGCATAGATGACTGAACAACTTGATAGCTGCGCAAATGGTTGACTGGTTGTTTGACTGACTGCCCCAGCTGTACTGACATTCCTCTCTTTTTTTTTGTTGGTGCTCCTTGTGACTAACTAGCTGTGTACTGAGCTGACTGACAAGTCAGCCAACCAGACAACCTCCCAGTGACCCTGTCTGTCAGTCGGTGTGATGATCAGTCAGTTGTTTAAACAAGCAAGAAAACAGTCAACTGAACAGCCAGAGAAAGACCACCGACAGTGATCTGCCCCAGAGCCAGACATCCAGAAACATAGACAGCCAACAGATCAAGGAGGAGAGGTGATAATGTTCCCCATTAATTCAGTCACCATGCCAAATAGTCAGTTAGCTAATGCAGTGAAGACAGCTAGCCAGCAAGCACACATGGTCAGTAACGGCAGCAAAGCCTGCTGCTATGACAGAATCAGTCAGTAAGTGTGACAGAGAAGAGAGACTGCAGACTGCATGCAGCCAACAGATGCCCGAGTGAGTGAAGAGGTGTGTAATAAAATATCTTCATCTAGAGAAACTACAAGGCAAGAGGATGACAGAATTGACCAACGCAACATGCATGATATACAAAATACTGTGTGTGCATAAAGATATGAGAACCTAGAGCTCTGTTTATTTAATAGGAAAATATAGAGGAATACAGATCGAACAGACCTCTGAACATGAATCAGTTCTGCGGGAGACATTTTTTGCCATCCTCGTCCCTCCTCTCCCTCTCTTACACATCACCTGCTGCCTAAATACCTTGCCTTCTGATACAGGGCTTCAATAGTATCCATGTTCTGCATACCCAATTCACACATCACAGGCAGGTGATTGACGAAAACAAAATCAAAAGCTAACAAAAAATGCAGATAAGATGTTAATTCATTCACATTTTCTGACAACAATGAATACTGTATACTTACATAGCAGCAAGCTTATAACCACCATCACCGTAACGGGAAAATCCTCCCACTTAAGACTGATATTGCAACGGCACATGTAGCAGTGGACGAACCAACACAGCTGTGTGCAGTATGTGTGTGTGTGAGTCAGTGTAGGTGAGCGTGTGTGTGTGTGTGGAAACTCTCTAAGCTGCACACTCACTGCTACTGCCTCAGCTGGGGCTGTCTCAATGCACAGCCTGTACCATGTGGGCAGGCAGCAGGGGTGTGTGTGTGTGTGTGTGTGTGTGTGTGTGTGTGTGTGTGTCAGGGTTTCCGTTAGCCGGTAATTACCGGTTTTTAGCTGCTAAAATTTATAAAAAACCGGTAAATTCAAAACCTGACGCTCAAAATGTCTGGTAATAATTAGGGAGGCTCCGATCGATCGGCCGCCGGTCATTATCGGCCGATATTCACTCTTAATAGTTTGATCGGTGCTCTCTATAAAGGCCGATCAGGAGAGCTGGATCTGATCGATATGGACATAAATGCGAGTGAAGTATAACCGGACGCGAGAGAGAGATCAGATCAGCTGCTAAGTCTGACCGAGACACGCAGCTCTGCAGAATCACCTGAAGCCCCGCCCTCTGTTTAGCGCGCTGCAGGAGCTGCTTAAGAAACTGACTGCTGTCAGGAGAGAGAGGGAGGGAGAGGGGAAAAGAGAGGATCCGTTTCTCCCGTGTTATTATTCAAAGTTGATGTAAACTTCTGAATAATGTACGTTATCTACTACAAGTAGTTTGTTTGAATGTAATAATTATGTTGTTTGTTGTTTGTGGAATCATTTATTGAAAAATTAATCAGATTTTTTTTCGATCTGTTACGATTATAAACTGAAGCAATATCAAAATGAGCCCCGTGAACTGAGTTTTAAACATCAGCATATCTGCTCATAGTCCGGTAATTACCTGTTAACGGAAACTCTGCTACACAACTATTATTATTATTATTGAAATATGACCGGTAAGTTTCAAATTTGTCCGGTAAAATAAAATCTGCCCGGACATTTGACCGTCGAGAAAAAATCCTAGCGGAAACCCTGGTGTGTGTGTGTGTGCGTGCGTGCGTGCGTGCGTGTGTGTGTGTTGTACTGCACAGCAGAGAGGCTGTTGTTAACATGACAGAGAATTTCGATGGAGGGATTGAGATGTATAGATGGAGATGAATTATTGGAAGGATAGACAAAGATGGAAGGCTAGAAAAAGAAAAGGCAGTAGTGAATCTAGAGGACAAATATTCTCCACATCTCCTTTTTCTGTGGCTCTCTCTTAGCCCCCTCTGTGACATTTTGCTCTTAGAAGCAGAGCAGGAGGTCCTCTGTAGACATGCACGCAACCTCATTTCAGAAATGACTGGAGGAAAAAGAGAGACAAAATGGAAAAAAAAAAAAATATATATATATGATGTAGAAGAAAACCCAATAGAGCAAAACAAGATGAAAGAAACAAGAGTGACAGATGTTGAGGTAAAGAAGGAGAAAGTGCATGAGAGTAAAAAGCTTAGATACAAAAGAGGGAAGAGGAGGGGAAGGTACACTTTCAAGGGCATGGATCATTGTCAGGCTCATTCTTGTCTTCTGCAGTTCGGGATACCCCTTCAACACATGCAAACTTGCACACAGCTCACCACAGTGGACATGATGGCTGCAGGACATAATGCTTCCGTGTGACTGTGCATGTGTGTCTGGCTCATCCACGCACACACACAAACACACACTCGTAGAAACACACCTGCTGCCCAAGTCAGTCATCTGGCTATCCAGCAAGCCAGGCTCAACAGGAGAGGATAACAGCTTTGTGTCATGTTGCCGTCACGTCACTATACCACATCTCATCCTGTCAAAGCTTGCTGGGAGAGGAGGGGGGGAGCGAGAGCATTACAGTGATAAACTTCCCCCCCCCTCTCTCTTATTTGTTTCCTGTTTTTTCTCTGTTCTGCTATTTTTTACATCACTGTGTTCACTCTTTGTGTGTCACAGGTGTATCATGTAAATATCAGATGTTAGACAGCACCAGCATTACTAACAGCATTCCCCCCCCACCACTAGGTTATTCCCACCAGGAATGAATACAGGGTAAAGAGAGCTTAGCTTTGCACATTCAGGCAGGGCTGGGACAGCTGATACAATACACAGCATGTGCTGACATACCTACAGTATTGTACAGGTCTTATTTTGTGCACGCTGTACAGGAGCACTGCTGCTGCTGACAGTTGTTCCATTGAGAAGGAGTACATCCTGTTTATCTGTCAAGTTTTGAGGCAAAAAAGTTTGCAACAAAGAGAAGCGAGGGGCTACGGGGATGGTTGAAGAAAGACTGGTTGCTGTCATGGTTAATGTCAAGCTAACAGGAATGCTTGCTCAACAAGGTACTGCAAACATCGCATTCTGGCTAAGATTATTCTGAGACCAAGCAGCTTTCTAGAATGTTGTATTCAAAGATTGTCTGCTGTTGATGTCGTTTTTTGGATGCTTGCATTGTGGTATTAACATTTTGTAATTGATTGTAAACTGGTCTTATTAAGGACACTGCGCACATTTTGTATTGTAGTCAAACTGTGAGGGGAGATTAATCATCAAATCAACACCTTTAATCCAGCATAGTCGCTGCAGCAAAGCAGGTGAATGCAGGTGCAATAGTAAATAATAGTATAGAATAGAAGTACAGGTGTTTGTAGGTGACTGGATAACGTTGTACTAACTTTGAGTATATTAGTTAATATGGTGGGATGTGGACCATAACATATTTAAGAACAACTGTTGAGACCATTTATCTTTGGGAAGGAAAGAAAGAAAGAAAGAAAGAGAAGGAGAGAGAGAAAGAGAGGGGGAGATGGGGATCAGAAACGGGCCCTGCATATCAATGCAGCACGTCAGAGAATTCAGGGCTGCAGTGCACCAAAATCTGGAAGAAAGAGCATGAGAGGACAACACCATGACAGGGAGCCGGGGGTACCTGTCCGGCACCGCCAGGACCACCCAGCCAATATCAGCATCCTGCTCCACCCACACGCATCATATCACATCATGACATTCCCCTTGTGGAGTTCCTATTTGAGGTCAAATGTAAAAGTATTCTTGGAATTGTTAAAAGATAGTTTGTTAAATATGTCACTCAGGTAGATACTGCTGCACAGCCTTGCTACAAAAAGTACATGGCCAAAGATTTCTCATTGTTTTTAGATATCTCAATAATATACAATTCAGCTTCTACATACCCCAACACTTTGCAGTTGGGCGATTTCAATAGATGCTTTGCAATGACACACACACACACACACACACACACACACACACACACACACACACACACACACACACACACACACACACACACACACACACACACACACACACACACACACACACACACACACACACACACACACACACACACACACACACACACACACACACACACACACACACACACACACACACACACACACACACACACACACACACACACACACACACACACACACACACACACACACACACACACACTTTCCTTCCTGAAGGGATCTGTTAACCTAGTAAGTGCCATGTTTACCCCGGGTCAATCAGGCATCTCATATCCTGGTTACTAGCCACCAGCCAATAACCATTAGCCTTATTAATTGCAGAAGCCTTAGACCAGGGGTGCCCACACTTTTTTGGCTGGTGAGCTACTTTTGAAATGACCAGCTCACGAGGTCTACCAACCAAAAATAAAATCCCAAATTGCAAGGGTTGCTGAATAACACGTTTTATTTATACATGGGATAACTACAATAGGGCTGCAACAAACGGCTAATTTGATAATCGATTAATGAAATGATTAATCGACTATTCGGACTATTACATGACTTGCACAATTTCTCAAACGCTCTTATTTAGCCATCAACTTTTAGATTTAGCTTGAGGTTGTTTTAGGCATGTGGAAACTAACAATGAAGACAATAAAGATGAATACTTGATTCAAAAATACATATATTATTAAATTAACTTAACAAATTGTTTACAAAATTAACATTGCTTTTTATTTAATTGAATAAATAATATTTCACATCAAAAGAAACAACAATGTTTTAACAAATCGTATTAAATAATCTGATAACAGAACTGTAAACAGAATAGCTGAAACTTTAACAAAATAAAGAGTAACTCAGTTACCACTAATCATTAACCCATGTTTGTATAACGGAGTTAACTCGGTGTGTTGCTGCTAGCATACATAACACCTGACGTGGAAACGTTACTCGTGGATGGGGCTACAGAGCTGCTAGAAAGACAGTCGAACCCGGTGCATTCCTCCGTCTGAATGTGGTGCGCTTTTGCTAAATGTTTAGACAAATTGCTTGTGTTACCGCCCTTAGCTAAACACTCTTGGCAACGAGCATTGTCCACCTCAAGACGGGTAACATTTAACCACACCTTGGAGCGCTTCTCTCCGCCATCTCCTCAGTGTGTTGCTGCCTGTAGCAGCTGCGTGTGTGTAAACTGCCCCGCCCCCTCGCACACAGACGGGGGAGAGAGCTGGGAGAGAGATTTCGTCTCGATTGGAAAGATCAAAAATACACCGACCAGAGACGCATTTGTTTGTCGTTTTGCATGTTAGAAACGAGTTGGCGACACTAAGACTGCAAGATAATGTTTTTGTAGCAATAATACATGACCTTTCTCTTTCTCAACTCGCTACTCGGAGGGAAGTCGCTGTCATATGCCTTGTGAACACTCCGATAATGCCTCTCCACGTTACCTTTCTTTGGCAGAGCGACGCTTGCTTTACAAATAACCTTTGAATGTTACATCACAACAAAATATTCTTCCTCCCATTCTGGGTGGAAGTGGTATGTCTTTAGCTTTTTGCTCGGTCCCGCACTCATTTTGTTGTTTGTCTCTTTCCCGGCACTTCCCCGACTGATTTTGTATCGCTTTGCATTCTGGGTTAACAGACTGGAAAGCGATAGGTCGCTTTTTCTGTCAATCAATATTTAATGAATTGAATTAAGTGGCAGGGAGGCCAAGGGAGGAGGGATCAAAACCAGTTTTGTCTATTTTAATGGAGCTGGATTTTTTATTTTATGAATGACTCGCGATCTACCAGCATTGCCCGACGTACTGGGCACCTCTGCCTTAGACCATCTCCTGAGTGTTGCAGTAAAATAAAACCATGCAGTGTGTCTGTGTGCGGGCACGCACACAAGCATGTGGTTAATGAGATGACTCCCAAGGGTCTCTAACCTTTCTCTATGAGAGGTCACCATCTCACACACTCCTTCTTATCTAATATATTACTGGCATGCATGCAAGTCTGTACTTTCTTGAAGCAATTATATCTGACAGTTATGAAGATTGAACTTACGCCCATTGCCAATTTGACAACTGTGTGCCAAGAGTCTGGAGCCTTGTTTCACAAATGAAGACGAATCAATGGTGACCCATGAATGAACAATAGAGAATCTTGCAGAACAAATAATCGGCACATTTAAAAAAAAAAAAAGTAGGACAATTGTGATATCCTGGTTTAAATCTGTTATTTGGAAAGTACTGGTTTCACGTGTAAACATCTTATGCTGGTGTTAAACCCAAGAAAGGTGTATAGTACCATAAGTACTAGATTTATCCTGGATCTATAGTGGCTGACAGATGGTGAGAAAACAAGTGAAAACTTCTCACAGATGAAAGACCAGGGAAATGAATCATCTATACAGTACAAGGATATCCCGAATAAGATCAAACTCAGCAAACAGGGACATCAGTGAGATAACAGTACGCATCTCAACCAGGCTTGGAATTTCGTCATTTTAGGGGCAAGGCCATTTGGCCTTTGGTGTCACACGTTTTTTCAGGGCGCAAAGGCTACATGCCAGGGCACAAAGGCCATTGAGGGAAACATTTGGATTTGGAGCTTACAAATAAATAACTTCACTTTTTGATAGGAAAAACACATGAATGACATGGAAAACAAATCACTTTTTTAATATCAATAATGTCAAACATTATATCATCCTATAGGCCTATGCCTTCTTAGTATTACCGTATATAAAATAAAATACTCTACTTTGAATAATTTGGTATGTTTTCCATCTACTACTACAAATCCAAAATCAAATCAAAAAATCTAAAGTTCTATTAATATGTAAGAAATATATTTCAGAGCAGAAGAAACAGCCTTCAAGGGTTAAACTCTGCACATAAATCATTCAGCAGTGCACAGTGAAGTGTGTGTGTGTGTGTGTGTGTGTGTGTGTGTGTGTGTGTGTGTGTGTGTGTGTGTGTGTGTAGAGAGTCTCTTTAATCAACTCCTCACAGCTCTGTTCAGAAACTGAATACAATCATGCTTTAATTCTGTCTTTAGGACGTTGTTGTGAGTGTGGACGGAGCAGATGCAGGTTAGTTTAGCCTGATCGATCCATTCAGAAAACACGCATTTTAAAAGATTTTTCGCTTGCCGTCTTGTCTGCAGAATTGTCAAAGCATTAATTCATGTTTTTTAGTAACCGGTATCAGTATGTAGTTACTTCAGCATCCTGTTGAAACGTGTATTACAATTAAATCACTGTAAAATAGGTTAATTTTGTCGTAGTTGTTTTCCACCACAGTATTTACATGGAAATAAGCCCCGCCCCCTCTCCAGCGCGTTCTGTTTGAATGACAGGAGTAAACACAGCTGACAGCCGAGGTGAAACTCCAGCGGTTAGAGCGATGAGAATATTCGCATGCCATCGCGTCCGTTGTGAACGCAGCATAATGCAGTTCAGAAAACACTGTTCTGTCGCTTTTAAAGCAACTTCGTGATTTTAACAGTGTGAGGGGCCCAAAGGCCATGGTGGCCGTAGGACGTACAATTATTTGTGGGGCATAACGGCCAGACAGAGGGGCAATGACGGCATGGCCGTCATGGCCGCCGTGAAAATCCTACCCTGATCTGTACTGATCTGCCCGTACCAATTTATTTCTGAGAACTTTAACTGACAGCATACACAAACATACTTGTAATTTGCTTCATGTAAATGAGAAATGATATGCATTTTTCCCTCAAACCATAAAGCTAATAAATACTATCTTCATCACCAAGAAACTCCCCTACCTAAAATCTGGATGCAAGCTACGTATTCTGCATATGATTTATTGCATCTTCAATATGTAAATCACAAATCCAATCATATTTTTTTCTTTGCTGCCGTTCTCCAACCTGCATAGTGACGTAAGTCTGATTTGTGTTCCACAACCAGATTCTGTTTAGGTGCTACACTATCATACCCTACTTAAGTACCACCAGTCAAATTCCAGGTAAGAGATAATGATCAATATTATTGTTGATTAAGTCAACATGTATCATACTGATGAATCAATTAGTTGCTTAAATAATAATTAAAAAAATGTCATCACAAAATTGATGTGATGTCTTCAAACTGCTTGTTTTTTCAGATATTTAGTTTACCAACACATTACAAACACATCTGCATATTTGAGAAGGTCGACATGCAGAAAAATGTATACAATCAATTAAAGGTAGGGTAGGTAATTCACTTCAGAAACACTTTTTGTCAGTGGCGAACTGTCAGGGCCTTCAAGGTATTCAGAGAATACCCTGGAACACTCAGATAAAACAAACAAAAAATCGATTTAATTATATAAATAAAATGTATATAAAATGAATAAATGAGAATCGTATCTGTGTTGTTGATCTGTAATATTACAGTATTACGTTGATTTGATTTCGGCGTGGGGTGTGTGAGTCTACAGAAGGTCCAGTTGTGATAGACACGGTTCACCACTGCTTTTGGTTATATTCCATGGAATGCTCTGAATGCAATGAATACATTAAATGCTTTGACAATAAATACATACAAAAATGTCATCTGTGGAAGCACGACCAATCATCTGAGCCGGCCCGGCTAAAATAACTGGATGGCCTACCTGCCTGTCAGCCTTCAATCTGGTGCACAAACTTATCTCGTGCCCTCATTGGTCATGTGCACGTTTGTGTGTGTTGGAGGAGGGGCTCTGTAAGGAAGTCTGAAGGAAGGGGCAGATTTTTTTTTCATTATTTCAAAACTACTCCAGATCATGACCCTGATATAACATAAATAATACAATATTATAAGTAGTGGTGCACGATAATTATCGGTCCGATAATAGGAATTATGACGTCATCCCGATAAACCCGATAAAAGTATTAATAGCCCCGATAATATACAATATATTTTTTGGGTAGAAAAAAAGAAAAAAATACTGCGGTGTGGGTGGATTGGGATGAGGGGCGCTTGTTTTTCACTCGGCTCCTCCCGTTTTGCCAGTACTGTGGTATTAGTGGTTTAGGAAGAGGGGAGTTTTTCACAAATCCAGCGCTCCCTAACTCATGCCTGGCTGTGACGTAAATGGTGTGCGGCCGTGAAGCCAGGACAGTAAACAAACATGTCGTTGGTAGTATGGGACTATTTCAAAGTTTCAGAGTTAGATAGTTCGCTTGCTATTTGTATTAACAAATGCAATGCAGAAGTTCCACGAGGAGGGAAAAAGGCAACGAGCTATAATACTTCCAACCTGATTAGTCACCTGAAACATCGCCATCGCTACGATGGTGTGTTAAAAGCGTACGAAGACGCCTGCGCTGCTAAACTAGCGGCGAATCCAAAGCCAGCTGCAAAGGCACCGGGGCTTTTACCTATCGACGAGGCTTTTGAAAAAGGCAATACTCAAAAAAATACTCAATTATATTTATTTGGGAAAATAAATATGGTCACTTTGAAGAGTCAAAACTGTTCTTGGCTTTGTTTTGTTCATAGTAGTAATGCTCATGTCATTTGCTCACTACTAGTCTTTTTTTTACCACCAGGTGTGCAAAAACTACATCCATCCATCCATCCATCTTCTCCCGCTTATCCGTGGTCGGGTCACGGGGGTAGCAGTTCCAGCAGAGAGCCCCAAACTTTCTTTTCCCTGGCGACATCAACCAGCTCTGACTGGGGGATCCCAAGGCGCTCCCAGGCCAGCGAAGAGATATAATCCCTCCACCTGGTCCTATGGTCTACCCCTTGGTCTCTTCCCAGCTGGACGTGCCTGGAACACCTCCCTAGGGAGGCGCCCAGGTGGCATCCTAACTCGGTGCCCGAACCACCTCAACTGGCTCCTTTCGACGCGAAGGAGGAGCGGCTCAACTCCGAGTCCCTCCCTGATGACCGAACTTCTCACCTTATCCCTAAGGGAGACACCAGCCACCCGGCGGAGGAAACCCATCTCGGCCGCTTGTATCCGCGATCTCGTTCTTTCGGTCATGACCCATCCTTCATGACCATAGGTGAGGGTAGGAACGAAAATGGCCCGGTAGACAGAGAGCTTTGCCTTCTGGCTCAGCTCCCTTTTCGTCACAACGGTGCGGTAAAGCGACTGCAGTACCGCTCCCGCTGCTCCGATTCTCCGGCCCATCTCACGCTCCATTGTTCCCTCACTCGAGAACAAGACCCCGAGATACTTGAACTCCTTCACTTGGGGTAAGGACTCATTCCCTACTTGGAGTGGACAGTCCATCGGTTTCCTGCTGAGAACCATGGCCTCAGATTTGGAGGTGCTGATCCTCATCCCAGCCGCTTCACACTCGGTTGCGAACCGATCCAGTGAGTGCTGAAGGTCGCAGACCGATGAAGCCATTAGAACCACATCATCTGCAAAAAGCAGTGGTGCAATCCTTAGTCCACCGAACTGCAGACCCCCTCCCCACGACTACGCCTCGAAATCCGATCCATGTATATTACAAACAGGATTGGTGACAAAGCGCAGCCCTGGCGGAGGCCAACCCTCACCGGAAATGGGTCCGACTTACTGCCGAGGACCCGGACACAGCTCTCGCTTTGGGAGTACAGAGATTGGATGGCCCTAAGTAGAGACCCCCTCACCCCATACTCCCGTAGCACCTCCCACAGTAACTCCCTGGGAACTCGGTCATACGCCTTCTCCAAGTCTACAAAACACATGTAGACCGGATAAGCGTACTCCCAGGCCCCCTCCAGGATCCTTGCGAGAGTAAAAAGCTGATCCGTCGTTCCACGACCAGGAGGGAATCTGCATTGTTCCTCCTCAATCTGAGGTTCGACAATCGGCCTGACCCTCCTTTCGAGTACCTTGGAGTAAACTTTCCCGGGGAGGCTGAGTAGTGTGATGCCTCTGTAATTGGCACACACCCTCTGAACCACCACCCCGGTCTGCCACTCCTTCGGTACTGTTTCCGACTTCCACGACTTCCCAAAAACTACAGGTACATTTAATATATATATATTATATTATTATCGGTTATCGGTATCGGTCTTGAGAAGCAGGAAGTTATCGGTATCGGTTTCAAAAAACCAATATCGTGCATCCCTAATTATAAGTAAATATTCATACTATCATCCCACACAAGTATGGAAGTCTCCTCAATCTTCCCACTGTTTAACACAAGAAAAGAGAACACCTCAAAACAAAATCTGCGTATTTAATATCTGGGTGATCATTCTGTGACTCATACAATCACAACCAGCATGGCGGGTAATACATTACTAGGAGAGCCTGATCATCCCATCCCATGTTCTCCTCTCAGATACCTCTATCTATCCTGCTGTGTCCCTTCTCCTTCTCTCAGTCCTTGTTCCAAGAGTGATGGAGAGCTTCATTTAACTCTCCAAGGCCAGCCATAAGCCGTACGACTAATGGAAACACACACACAAACCTGATCTCAGACACCTACATCCACACTCCCACACACACAGCCGGCACACAGGGATAAAATTGTCCGACATTTTAGGTGAATGCCGTGAAATTCTCTTCAGCTAAAATGACTGCATACCAAAACTCAGGGGCAAGGCAAGGCAGAGGACATTACAGAAAATGACGAGTACAAAAAACTGCAGCAAACTCACTCCATACCAATTCACAGATTCTGTACCCCTCCTGTATAATAAAAAAGTTTTGAGAGAAAGATGAATTTAGAATTGGACTGTTCAGCCACTTAATGTAGCCCTGGTTCTTCTTTCACTTTGTTCACCATGTTTCTTGCTGTACTTTACTGTTAATTCATCTCCTCAAACTGGTTTCAACAGCAGCAAAATGCCTTGTATTGACTCCAATGATTAAGCTTACAAATGCATGAATAAGATATGAAAAGATAGTTTTGTTTACATGTGTATTAATAACACAACTAGTTGGGACAAAAACAAACAGTATTGATGAGGCAAAATGTATTCACAGTTGTCCTTAGACATTAGTTTTCAGATGATGACGGCAACATGCTCCGGAGTCCTGGTCAACTATTAGTATGAGCTCAGTGAATTTACTTGAAATAAAATGTTTCAAATATTTGCTTGGGCCACTCTAGCAGCATGAATAGATAGAGTTCTCAGATTCTCTGGCAGCCATTACTCCACCATCAACATGCTAATGGGATGCTGCATACATGCAATAGTCCTTACTTTGCTGAATTTAGTGAGAGCACATTGTATTATGTTCCTTCTGGGTTAAATGTGAATAAAAGGTGCAGGCTGAATGGCAGTGCAGAAACTGCAGAGGGCTGCAGTGGCTCAGCAGTTGTGAGGGTGGTGGAATATTAATGAATGACCACATGGTCTGTTTTTAACATCTAAACACAAGTGCAAACACAGGGGTTTTAGAAAGTTGTAAAGAGTCTGGTGAGAGGTAATTGTTTGTGTGGGTGGAGGACTACGACTCCGGTGAGACATGAAGGTCTAACACAGCTTCTTTTCATACTCCTCATGTTCATAATTTACTTTCAACCAATAGCACAATTAAGGTTTTACATAGAAGGTGGGAACAAATAACTGTCTCTCTATGTATACCTGGCATTAACTTAAAGGGGACCTATCATGCAAAATGCACTTTGTGTTGTCGTGGAACTCACGCACCGTCAGAAAATAAAACCCTCTCTCTTTTCCTCCGTACCCAAATCTTTTAAAAACGGGTGTACAACGAGCGGATACAGATTTGCTGCCGATCTGACGTCAAATCAGCAGCGGACCCACAGAAAATTTCTATCAGAAACAATGCCTGGCGTGTTTTGGACGTAATCTCGTCTTTGTTTACATTAGCAAGCCTCGCTAACACTCAGAGCTAACCTGTACTGTAGAGCACATGTGTTTAAAAAGCAGGAAATAAAAAAAGGAACTCACCTTGTGATAAACCCGCAAGAGAAAAAGCATTTGAGCTCCATACTGTTTCAGAAATAATCTTTGAAGTGGTTTAGAACAGGATGGCGTTTAATCACAGCAGAATTTAACTTTATCTCCGGTAGAATTCTGATCAGGTATTAGCTCCGCCTCATCTTTTTTTTTTTTTTAAGCTAAGGACCCAAAATCCGCGTTTCTTTAACAAGGCTGCAAAAGAGGGGTATGAGCAGTATGAGGCATGGCTACAATGGGTGAACTGTTTGGTATTTTAAGCAAATAACTTCACAGACATGTTTTGTATAGGTATGGCCCTACAAAAAACTTGTGTACCATGCTGCGAATGGATCTGGCCCTTCCTACATCCAGGACATGGTTAAACTGTACACCCCAGCACGTGCACTCCGCTCTGCATCAACCAAACGGCTCGCTGCACCATCGCTGCGAAGGGGACCCAAGTTCCCATCAGCAAAAACACGTGGGTTTGCTATCCTGGCTCCAAAATGGTGGAATGAGCTCCCCATTGACATCAGGACAGCAGATAGCTTACACACCTTCCGGCGCAGACTGAAAACTCATCTCTTTCGACTCCACTTCGAGCGATAGAACTATTAACAAAGCACTTATATACTAATAAAGGGCTGGCTTATGTAAAGCCAGTTGAGTAGCACTTGAAATGTTTTTGCTCTATGAAGCCTGATGTACTTATATGATTCTGTTTTCTTCAAGTTTGTATTTTGTTGGTCGAACGCACTTATTGTAAGTCGATAAAAGCGTCAGCTAAATGCAATGTAATGTAATGTAATATATTTTTCCAATATACTGCATAGCATAATAGGTCCACTTTAAAACGTATTCCTTTTCTTTAATTTTCCATCCCTTATTCAAATACACATAATACATTTTTGCTAAGATAATGAATTAATAATAATAATAACAATACTAATGTTTTTCTCATAACTATGGCCAGATAGAGCTCTTACGATGCTAATACTGTGGAGATCTGCAAGATTTCTATTCTATTTTTCCAAACCATCCCTTCACCAACAGTAGGTTTAGATGGAAGTCTAGTTACAGTCCCCCCAATCCTGCATGGAAAACCCATCACCTTGCTGAAGGGGTCTTTGTTCCTGATTGGCTGACCCCTGGGAGCAGAGATAATTCTTTTAAAAAGACACACATTGTTGTACTGATAATCTAACAAAGCTGCCTGCTTGTAAAATCTGTTCAGCTTGTAGTGCATTCAGTGAGGTAAAGATGAGAAAAGCCTGGTGTCCAAAGCCATTAATCTCCCCAAGCTTCTTCATTTTTTTCCCTTTTCATTTATCTATTTTCCTTTTTTACCCCACATACACATACACTCTATGCTAAATAGCCAAATATCCAGTTATTTCCCCCCTGAATGCCTTGTTGGGGTGAGGTGTGCAGATTAAGCTGTGCCAGAGGATTAATCAGTCTTGCATGTCTTAAAACTGGACCATTCCACATAGAAAGACTGGAAAACGCAATTGAATGGATACAGACAATTGTAATGGAATAGTTCATTCACAATTGAATACAATAGTCTTCCGAGCAAGACGGAAGGCAATGGTACAAACCTTTTGTTGCAAAGCTTTTATACATTATTTTCCATATAAGGAGTTATTGCATAATTTTCTTGTTGAAACACATTGTCAGATAAAGATTTCTCTCACAAGAATATTTGCCAAGTAAGGATGCGTTTGACTAAAGTGGGAGGAAGGGCAGTGGACACCAAACACATTATTTTCAGTCAATATTGCTTTAAAGGAATGTCAGCTTTGCTGGAGGTAAGAAAGATCTATAAAGCAAATAGGAGCCGGTAAAGTCACTTCATTGGAGGCAAGATAAACCCAAAGACAAGTCAATTCAAGCAAACACAAGGAAATTCTAAAAACTATGCCTACCGTGAAAAATGTCTAACCACACGCAATATTAGTCCAATATTTGAGTTTAAGTAAGTCATGCTCAACTCATTTGGTGGACATGGTAAACATTATAGCTACAGGTTAGCATTGTCATTTTGAGCATCCATAGAACTAGACCTGGGTCCAATTGTTAGTTTCAACTATTGAGATACATTTTGGCTTCACTTTGATAACTGTAAAAAAAGACACCCTTATCTTCAGTGAGTTTAGAACCAGGTCAATGTTGGATCACCAATGCATCAAAGTCAGAAGCCATTATTTACCTGACACCAGCTTGTTTAAATAGGGAAGAGCATGTTTTAATTCATCTCTACAGTGTCCAAATGATACCCAGTGTGACAATGAGGAGGTTTAAATGAGTGTTCTGTACAGACGGAGTGCAACAAATGCCTCAACATCACAGTTCAATATAATAAACAGGAAAACTCACTGTGCTCACTTTACCTTCACACTTGAAACTCATCTAAAAGTATTTGTTTTAAAGTGGAGGAAACTTTTCAAGGACCATGTTCTTTTGTTAAAACAGCCAATTAATCAGAGCCAATGATTTACATTAAACGATTGCCAGCTCTCTTCACCGCAGGACAGGACCGCATAGACAGGGAGGCAGAGGGAAATAAGAGAAGAGAAGAAAAGAGTGCTGACAGAGGCAACGCAGACTGTCTCTGACCTTGAGTGAGAAAAAAGCTGGAGACAGATGATGTGAGCGCATGGAAAAGACAAGTTCCACACCTCCATCGATGCCTGTCCAATAGTGCTGTCTATTGTCTTTTGCTTGTTGTCCATTTTGTGCCTATGCCAATATAACCTTACAGTCAAAAATGTCTGCATCTTAGTCAAATAGTCAGCCAAACATCAGCCTTCTGGTTTGTCAAGGAAATAAAATAAACAATGGTTAACATGTTTTTAACTGTGTTCGTCGTGTGATTTTGAAATTGCCAAATGATTTCAGTATAGTTTGTCGAACGCAGGATATATGGTATATGCAGGAATCCTGAAGTCAAATTTAATACCTTTTAAGACCCTTTCCATACATTTTAAGACCTCATTGCAACTTCGAGTTCTAACCGGTTAGACTTTACCGCACATTTACTATATTGATTGTAAGATAGCACAACTAAACAGAGTGCAGACAGACTACTGAAGCCTCCTCTCCACATGAACTTCAACCTCTCTGTGAAGGTCAGGTTTAATGCAGTATGCTGCTTTGTTGCTTCTGTACTCTGTGCTCTTTCATTCCAGTAAAACCATCAGAAACCATTATTTGACCAATAAACAAAACAATTGACAAAACTTTGAACTATGAAATATATTAAACTTTGGTGAGCTTCAGCGGGGTAATGCCATATAGGAGCTCCCTCACAAATACCCAGGGGTTAAATTGGGCTGGGGCTAAGCCCGGCACATAGGACGATGCTCTGACGTCATCACCCTCACACATTTGTCATATGTTTACAAAAAACGATATATATGTTAAGACTTTTCTCGTTCTTAATATAGACTATATTTAGGGTCGATATGTGTTGACTTTACTTTAAAATAGCAGATCTCTGTGACCGGATATAGTTTGGCTTAGACCCCGGCCCCACGAGGACGCATACAGTAAAACGCATTCACACGCATTCGATTCATTAACGTGTCCGTTCACACTAGACCGCTGGAAATGCTGGAAACGCTGTAGTGCATATGCCAGGCCTGTAAGTGGCGCTGCTGCCGCCACAAAATACACCAAAAGCAGCGAAGAAGACCCCGGAGCATGGTTGTCATGGTTGCCCTTCTGTTTATTCTCCGCGGTGGACGGAGTGTTCTCCTGCTGTATATCTCTCAGGTAGTCCACCAGCACATAAACCCCCCCACCCCCCCCCCCCCCCCCCCCCCCTCACAGAGCGGAGCAAGGCGACGAAACTTAAAATAAGAAGCAGCATTTTATGGCACGCTATGCATGGGGCCACCTGGAGGGGGTTTCCCGACATGTTGTTTCAGTAAATTAAAGGGTGTTTCATGTTGTCGTTGCTGTGGACCTTCTTAATACCTTGGAAAATGCCGTTTAATACTTTTTAATAGCCTTCATTTTCGCTAAATTGATTTATGAACTTTTAATACTTTTTAAGACTGCCTGCAGCACGTCTTTTTCTCCGGTCGGGTCGTGGAAGACCGGAAGCTGTGTGGTTCATAAAAACATGTTCTTACTCAATATCAAGCCACAATTATTGCTTTTATTTTAAATCGTATAATTTCGGACTTCTGTTGCCGTCTGTGAGGAAAATAAATGGGGCTCAGAGCCTCAGGATACTGAAATCTGTATTTTTAAATATTTTTTCCTTCTAATTTGTTATTCTTTTCAAAATAACACACTGTTATTTACTCACCAATAACACACAATTATCCTTGCTTTTATTTATTGGTTTAATTCCATATTCTCGGGCTTTTTTGGTGTCCGTCAGGAACTGAATTTCAAAATAAAAATAACCGGAAACAGACGTAGGCCTATAAGGGACATTTCGAGCATCATTGCGATTGTCAACATTTCTGAGTTTAGGATGGCCGAAGACACTACACTACCCATAATCCCCAGCTATCGTTTAGGACTACAGTTCCCGTAAGGTTACGCAGAGCGTCAAACAGCTGTGTGAAATGGAACGAAACCACGCCAGTCTATCCAAAACTGGAATCGAACACCCCCCCAGAACTACACATGCTGGCTATTGTGTTTCGCAAAATGTTCTATGGGACGTCTCTACTGAACGTTTTCGTTTTTCCCACAATTAGAAGTTGCCAGTATTAAACACATTGGTGTTATCAAATGATTATATAATTAATAAATGGGTGAAAATCGCTTGTGTCCATAATGCGCAGCATTAATATATAGCATTAATATATACCCACATGACAGCTCCACTACAATTCAGAGGTTAACCTGGTATTTTTACTCCACTGCATTTATTTGAGTTACTTTGCAGATTCTGATTAATTATGTGAAATATAAACAACCCTTAAATCAGACTTTAGTTACACCTGAGTAAAATTCAGGTAAGGTGATTGTCAAGTGCCAACAATCAGGAGAGATATTTGATAGTTGGTGCTTGATAAGACTAAACATGTATCTGCAATTGACATGAATGGAAACAAGTAATAAAGTATATTCATTACTCGTTATTCTCTACTAATAGTTAATTAAAGACTGTATATTATGGCTATTTTGCACATCCCTTTCAAGATTTTCAAAGGTTTATTGACATATCATACACAACTACGGTGTAGTTATGCAATGAATGAAAAACTTGGGTCACAGCCGGTTCCTCAACAGTGCATTACAAGACATCTATCAATATGTGTGTACCTCCACCATTAAACTGTCATATTCTGCACATTTCTTATTCTATCTACATACATAAGAGTATAATTCATATGTATAATATCAGTTCAAATAAGTGCTTCAACATGGTTAACATTGCAGGAAAGCAATATATTAGACGTTAAGTACTTTGTTTGTTTGTACCTTAATCTGTTATTTAATGTTTAAATAAAGTTTAATTCGTTTTTCTGTTTTGCACCTCCTCCTATTAATATCTTTGTACATCCTGCACTAAACTGTTTTATTGTAGAGATCATTTATAGTATCTTCTTGATTTTTTATATTCTATATTTCTATATTTATACTTTCCCCCTATGAAAGTATGTACTCTTAATATTTTTTTAATCAAATATAACCCATAAAAACAATAATTCAATAACGTGCTTTAACCACTAGGAGGTGTACACAAGGTACACACAGCCATAATAACTTTGTATTATTAGTGTGTATGTACAACATCTGAAGATGTATAGTTTTATGCATGCTTTCACATAATTTTACAGCATATTGCTATACTATTTCAGACTCAGTATTTACATTCTTACATTCAAAGAAAATCAGTAATATCTTTAAAAACGACAGTCCTTTTATATCAGCTGTGCACCGTTATGGTGTAAATATAACCCATCTATGAATTAGATCAAATGTAAAAGTCAGCCGAATTAGTGTTGATACTGCAATGAGACGTATTGTGTGAAGAGAAATTGAAGATGTTGTTTAATTGTTGATATATTTATGATCCAGGTCAAGTATTCAGTTTCGGCGGCATTTCTTCCAGTTTTTCCAAAGGTCTTCTCATCAGGGCTCTCTAAATAAAGAACTACGGCAGATCTGTAATATGTAATGCAGCCGAACCGTGTATTACAATGCCGTTATGTGATGACTGGAAGCAAGAGCACTCGGAATTAAGTATTATTTTATTCTTTTAAAATGTTTTCCGGATTTCATATAATATAAACACCAAATCCCAGCATGCATTGCGGATAACACATCCAATCAGCGAGCTTAAAACCATAGCTGAGGATCTTGGGTAAACGCTCGAAATGCCCACGTCTGTTTCCGGTTATATTTATTTTGAAATTCAGTTCCTGACGGACGCCAAAAAAGCCCGAGATTATGGAATTAAACCAATAAATAAAAGCAAGGATAATTGTGTGTTATTGGTGAGTAAATAACAGTGTGTTATTTTGAAAAGAATAACAAATTAGAAGGAAAAACCGATTTAAAAAATACAGATTTCAGTATCCTGAGGCTCTGAGCCCCATTTATTTTCCTCACAGACGGCAACAAAAGTCCGAAATTATACGATTTAAAATAAAAGCAATAACTGTGGCTTGATATTGAGTAAGAACATGTTTTTATGAACCACACAGCTTCCGGTCTTCCACGACCCGACCGGAGAAAAAGACGTGCTGCAGCCTGCAGGCACGAAACACATTACCAGTAGAAATACATTGCTTTTAAAATCGTGCTGTGCAACACGAAAAAAAGGGGCAAATCGTGTTGGTGAACACGAATCAATAGATTAAAAATCGTGTTGGTGAACACGAAATGCCGTGAGACTGGGTTGGTATTAGGGATCGACCGATATGGCTTTTTCAAGGCCGATACCGATACCGATTATTAGTAATCAAGGAGACCGATAACCGATATTTGGAACCGATATACATTTGCAGTAAAATCAGAAAATCTTGGTGTCAAAATGTACAATAACACAAACTCCAACACAACTTCTTTGAAATGCATTTAAGCATAGCCTATATTATGTTTAATGAACTTTTAAAACATCTTACAACTGGTTTCCTCTCTGTGCCCTTTTCTTTAGTGCAGCCATCTGCAATGAGTTAGAGAGACAAGAAGTGGGGCAGCAGGCTGACATGCTTAACTAACAATAATGCTTAATTTATTATATCAAACCAATGCCTGTCTGTCTAGCATAAAATCCCAATAAACTGCTAGCAACTGCAAAACACTATGCTAGCTAATGTTTTGCAAACTATTAAAAGTGAGGCTATTGCAGTAGACCTAACGTTAGACTAGTAGCCTCACTTCTAATATTTTGCTAAACATTTGCTAAATACATGTTGGCTAGCTAATGAGCTTCACATATCAACCTGAAAAACTGCGAGGCTTCACTCGCAGCCCCCCCTCCGCACCACAGTTCCGCTGCAAGACGCTGCACGCTGACTGACTTCCCCCGTCCCTGTGTAACTGGGAAGCTGATAGAATTAGATCAATAGATCGTGCTGTTTTTGCAACTTCAGCATAGGGGATTGGGATGTTTATTGAACTTCGGCTTTCAACTGATTTACCTTCGAAACACATGTATGGCTCTGCCGCTCAGCGCTGCTGCTTGCCTCTGTCTGTCTGTGTCTGCGTTCTTCGCACCTGCCTGTAATCTGAGAAGGTCCCGCCTCTATGGCTGGATCCCGCCCGGAAAATCTTCAGTGTTGATTGACACTTCAGTAATAGCCTATCAGATAGCGCTGTGGGCGGGACATTGCTCGTGTACAGAGAGTGGTGACTGCAGACAGAGAAACGGCCGCATCAGAGCCAAAGTGTTATCGGCAATTTTATAAAAAAAAGGCCGATACCGATAATCGGTCAAATGATGAATATCGTCCCCGATAATCGGCCTGGCCGATAATCGGTCGACGCCTAGTTGGTATGTGACCCGCTTTATCGAAATCAGTCGGAAGTCGCAACGGCTCATTTCAAAATAAACTTGGATCTGCGTAAAAAAAAAAATGTTTGGAGTTCGGGTGTTTTGTTTGATTTTAAACAAAAAGTCTTGGCTTTCAGAATATGACATTTTTATTTCCAAAATCACACGATAAATACATTTTTGAAGCTTGTAAAGGGAAGAAGAGGCACCTCTCACTCACAATCTGCTCTTCCGCAGCCCCGCCCCCCTCCCTCCGGCTGAAATTATGAATGTAAGTGTATAGTAATCATAAATAACACGGCAGGGTCCGTTACAGTTTGTTTTCATCTGATTTCAAATAAACAAAGTCTTGGCTTTCAGAATATTAAACTTGTTTCGGCAAATTCAGATGATAAATACAACTTTGAAGCTTGTAACGGCATAATTACAAGCGGAGAACAGAGTAACTTAACGTTACTCAGAAGGCATAATAACAGCCGGTGTTTCTCGTGAGTGTTTTCCCCGGGAAACAAGCAAAATTACACACACACACACACACACACACACACACACACACACACACACACACACACACACACACACACACACACACACACACACACACACACACACACACACACACACACACACACACACACACACACACACACACACACACACACACACACACACACACACACACACACACACACACACACACACACACACACACACACACACACACACACACACACACACACACACGTATACAGTATACACACACTCGCGAGTTTCCCCCAGACCAGTAATCCAAACGAAAATATATAATAATCAATCAGATCGATGGATTCCAGAGAAGAGGAGACTTTAAAGGCCTTTTTCTCAAAATGATGACTCGGTGACAGTCATTATATAATGTGACATATTTCGCTTAATATTTGGAGTACAAAAACAATCCTGATATCATTAGAAAGCTAGGAATCTCCTCTTTCCAACAGTGTATACAACTCAAAATGTGTCTTCGGGTCAATGCGACTGATTTCGATAGAGCAGGTCACATATGTCAATGTCAATAGATCAGTCATGATTAATGACAGATAATTATTGTGATTATTTATTATTAAAAAGAATAGTAATTGTAATCTGATCAGCAGCAAGGGATATACTGAGCCCGACAAAGATAATTTAACAAATATTGCAGTGCCCCCTAAGGCCAATCCGTGTAATTTAGAGAATGTCAGAAATGACTAATGACATGCATTATTCCCAGAGGTTTCTTAAAGTTTGTCAGCTCCGTGTTTGACTGACAAGACAAGCTAATCTATAATCCCTCCACCAATTGTAAAGTGGGGTCAACTAGATTCTACTGCTGTATCAGTAATGTGGTGAGCCTGTGTAATAGTGAAATAATGGTACCTAAAGCTGTACACAAGTTTTTAAAAACTTTGAAACTTATGAGTCATCAATTTTGCAGACACATAACAGTGTTCAATATATCAAAATGATATAGTGCCACTCTTCAAATGACTGATGGCCGGTGAAGATAATGCCAAATGACCCTCAGTATGGAACTCTGCTGCCAGCAATGGACACAGTTTTTTTAGTCGGAATGCTGTTAACACATCTTTCTGACATTATTCATGTAACACAACTTTTAAATCTGATACTTACTTTTAGAGATATTAAACATTGTTCAGACCTTGGTACAGAGGCCTTCTTCAGATGTTAACATTAACTAGAGTGCGTGATGTCACAGCTAGAGTGTAAGACATCTTGAAATTTGCCTTTTTTTTTTGCCTATTTTTTTTTTAAATAAAAATAATTCCCAAACCCTACATTCCTGAGACATAATTCTTATGACAAACGTAGGGAAACATCTCGTAGCTTGAAAAATGACAAATAATTAAAGAAAATAATTAAACAAAATGCCTCTTGAGGGCATAAAGTGACAACAACTTTCAACATGTCTCCATTAAAGCCTGCACACCTTTAGTTAATCTGCCAAAAAGGCCACATTACTGGCCCGAAAGTACACAAAAAGCACACTTCAGATACTCAACTTCCTTGACATGCTTCACCCTTTGAAATTTTACCGATATCTGCTACGGTTCTTCAACAAAACGTTCACATGTAAGAGGTTTATCTCTCATTCAGAACAATGGAAACCTTTGATCTCTGGACACCTCGTTAGATCAAATATAAACACCTGTGTCATGGAACACGATGGTGTCATGGAACACGATGATGTCATAACTCCAACTGACATGCTCAGAGTAGCAGACTTCAGATAATGGTCCTGCCCTCAACAGCTCTACGTCAATTATGGGGTGTCATCAAATGCCGTTTCCATGGATCGCCATAAAAGACAATGTCGCTAAACATTAACTCCTATGAAAATGTTCAAAAAGTGCTCAAACTTCACATGTGTGCTAACAGTCCAGCCGTGAAGACATCTACGGGACAGTTTTGAGATGTCTTCAAATGCAGTTGCCATGGCAACACAATGCTCGCCATGAAACACGGTTTTCTCATAACTTCAGTGAAAATGCTCCAAACGGCCCAAAACTTCACAGGTTTGGTAACGATGCAGCCATCAACGCATCTAAGCATATTATGGGGTGTCATCAAATGCCGTTGCCATGGCGATAGACCACTCGCCATGAAACACGATGTCGCTGTAAGTCCAATGGACACGGTCCAATCGTCCCGCAATCTTCAATTGTATATCACCGGTCCATGCCTCAACAGCTCTACAACAAATCTGAGATCTCACCATATGCCGTTTCCATGGAAACGCATCCCTCACCATAAAACACGATGTTGCAAAACTCCTATGAAAATTTTCAAAAAGTGCTCAAACTTCACATGTGTGCCAACAGTCCAGTCGTGAAGACATCTACGTGAGAGTTTTGAGATTTCTTCAAATGCAGTTGCCATGGTAACACAAGGCTCACCATGAAACACGGTTTTCTCATAACTTCAGTGAAAATGCTCCAAACGGACCAAAACTTCACAGATTTGGTAACGATGCAGCCATCAACGCACCTAAGCGTATTATGGGATGTCATAAAATGCCGTTAGCATGGCGACAGATCATTCGCCATCATGTTAGTTCAAAAGTTTGCAGTTCAAATATTCTGCTGCTTTTCCAAGCCATTTTACTTTATTTTCTTCTCTCATCACACATTCAAGCCCCCAGTATTCATGTATCATTTCAATCTAAATTCTTCACTTTCTTCTTACACATTACATTTCAGCATAGCAATTCAGCGTCAGCTTTTCAGCATAAAGCATTCCCACTAGCAATTTCTTCAGGAATTGCATTCTCTAGTTTCTCTTACTATTTTCAAAATCGGCATGCTTCAATGAAAATGGCTTGTGCAGTTTAAGTTGAATTTCATTTTGGCCAGTGTGATGGCCACAGCCACACAGGGTAAACCTACTACACTGCATCCTCATCTTCAGTAGTTTTTCTACAGTGCAGCTACAATAAAACATGCCAATTAACACCACACATTTGCTCTAAATGTTACCATGTCCATTGGGGGAGGTTACTTCCTGGTTCAGCAAAGGGTGTGGCCGAGCGCTGAGGACTCATAAATACTGCAAGGAGGCAATTGGGACAGATTGGGACAAACCACCTGCTTCCATGTCAAAGGGGGGATTTGGGTTTTGTCATTGTCCTTTGTGTATGATGTGACTATTACTTATCCCTTGGGTTGAACTTGGTTTGGCCAAGCCACTATATAGGTTCCTTGGTTTTTCATTGTAGGAGGTCCGTTTTGTTGAGTTAACACCTGTTATGTTTCTTTGAGGTATTTTCTGTTGACCTCTTTTATAGGCCTTGATGTTTGATGTATGATGTTTTGTGGATTTTTAGGTAAATAAAAACCCTAGTTTATTTAAACCACTCCTGTGTCCTGTTGTCTTACTGCTTGGTCCCTGACAGCCAGACATACTTAATAGGACTAATTTATGTTCAACGAAAAGCAATGGGCAATTTTGAATGAGTACGGAATAAGAAACAAGTCAAATATGTTTTCATAGTTTGTTTTAAGAGCCCACTAATGCATCCTGTCTGCCAATACAAAGTCAATATTCTGCCTTTTAAATTCTACCAAGATATGCACATTTGACATCATATCCATAAACATTGCTTTATTTCAAATATAAATTGTATGACTCATAGCCTTTGACTACAGCTCTGGTGTAGAGGTAACAATGTAAAAAGCAGACATTTCAATGAAGGCTTCTGTGCAGCATCCCAGCACTGACAAGAGAGATTTCTTGACAATGTGTCATGTGAAGTGGCAACATCACTTCAGAGCTTCGCCTCAAATTTCTAAAGTGTTGAAAACCAGTGCTTTTCACCGAAGCGGCCGCATAGAAAAGCATGCACTCTCTTCTTATAACAAACATTGAAAAAATATATGTCTGTCGACCAAGCTACAGTATGTATTTGGGCCCTCCACCAAGGTATACTATGTTGAATTGTTAATCTTTTTTTGGGGGGGGAATTACTGCAAAAATGGATGCAATTATATAAGAACATTAATTCAAATGAAATTACTTATCATACAATTCAATTATTGCATTATTAAAACAGAAAATGGGTTATTCATATTAAAACAGTGACAGACATCAAATAGAATAATGACATCATTCTGGCACCCTGCACTGTGTCTGCCAACACATTATAGTGCTATCTTGAGGTTGAATCACAACCAATCAATCCAATAAAGAGAACAAACTAAATAACTAATTCAACATTTATTTTAAACCATTCAGTGTGAAAGGACCTCTACCTATAGCCTTGAGTTCTTGGAAATACATTAGCCTTTAAAGCCTCTGGCTGGATTTGGCTTCACGGCTGTGATCCCATGGCAAAATGTTCTCTAGTAATTACCACTGAAAGACTTGATGTTACTTCTGTTGTAGTACGCTTCAGCTAACCTCTCCGTGCTCTCTCAAAGTTTGAAAGTGTCTCTCTCTTCTACCGACTGTTGTTAACATTCAAACTAAACATATGTTCCAGCGAGCACTGTGGATATGTAAGAAAAATAATAGAGGGCGGTATTGGAGTTAAATAATGAGACTATATTTACATATAATCCTTTATAAATGTCAATGAGTTACTGCAATAGCTTTATGCAACAGTGTTCAACTGCTTAATATTACCTCAACTGCTTGTAGTGCAGGAATGCTATGATTTTAGTTATATCAACAATATTCCATCTCTCTTATAACTTGGATATAGGGATCTATTCAGTAAGCCTATGCATCTCTCACTTTCCATTTTTGCATCGACACATTCCTCTGGTGATAGAATTCCTGCCCTAAAAAAGTTCTTGTTGCTATGCAACTGATCTGCCTGGCACTGAGAATAATGCTCACACACACACACACACACACACACACACACACACACCACTTTTAGCCTACAACCTGTGCTTGTAAAAACAAAAAAAGGAATTGGACTATTAAGTTACTACCAACAAAACATCTTCAATCTGTATTGTATTTTACTGAATAAGTCTCTTACATTAGAGTGATTTAAATGTTTCTTCAAAAAAGGCAAAACGATTAAAAAGCCATGTATACTGTCACATGTATTCATATGAGCAATGGAGAAAGGTGCTGTTATGATGGATTATCAAAAACATTTCAACATGCCTGTGAGTATCAGCATGCTTTTATTTTACAAAGTTATATTTCCAAAAGATTTTCAGCTGATTTCTGCTATTTTGTTGTGAATATACTTTGATATCCATAAGAGTGAAGCAAGAAATAATAAAAACATGATTTAGTTTCACAAAACGTTATCGCTGGCAAGAATCACTTTAGTTTGCAATGAACCACATGATATGTTTTCTCTTAAAAAGAGGTGTATTTTGTTGAATCAAACACTAACAAATGTAACATGCTAATCGAAATCAAGAGAGAGATACTAATATTGAATGACACCCTCAAGGAAGTAATCAGATAGAGACCAAATCCTTTGAAGTCATAACATGTATCACTCAGTTTTAAGCCATTTCTATTCAGATGGCGGTTCTCAGGATGAGTCTTGCATACTTACTCCTGGTTTAAGGCTGCAGTTTAAGACGGCGTCCTAATATAGCGTCTACTGTATATACAATCTATTTTCACCCTTTTTTTTAAATCCCTTATCTATCTGCATTCTGCCAATTTGATTCTCGATTACTTCAAAATACAGTCTACACTGACCTTAAAAAGACTCAATAAGGCCAAGCTTTGTTTGTGAGCAACAGAATACAGAGTCAACAAAACAGTAAAAAGCAGGATTAGCTCCTAAATCCTGTCAAGGGAGGAGAAGAGAGTCAGATTAGGTGACCAGGAAGCGTGTGATGAAGAGCGATGGAGTAAAGAGGAGAAATTAGGCTGCTCTGGGAATGCTGAGCTTTAGAGGACACACTGTCAGGGTTGCATTTTAACCAGACCTGCCTGGTTTAGTTGCGTTACGCATATAACACCAACTGGTGCTGCTAAGGAGACACACATGCAGGCTGTGCTACATTCACTCTCAAGCTCTTACTATTGGTAAAAATACTTGCACACATACAAAGTGAGAGCGATTTGCTCACTCACTGGCTTGCCACTGCAGAGCTTTAGCCCATCTCTCTCACGGTCAAACCAAGGGCATTCACTCCCTTGAAACAGCACAGCACAGAGAGAGGAGAGGGGAGGAGAGGAGGTGAGGTGGTCCTTTTATAAAAATATGCAAATCCTGAAAATATAATGAACATTAAGAGATGATGGGTGGAAACGATGCAGGTAAAAGCAAGAAAGAAGAAGGTATTAAGGAAGCGAAAGAGGGCAGGACATTGCTGGGTAATGGAGATGTTAATGTGCTTGCTACTGATGCACTGCAGCAAACTGCAGGAAGAAGGAGTAAAAGAAGAAGGAAAATAAGGTGGTAGAGGACAGGCAGATTAGAGGAAGAGAGACGCGAGAAAAGAAAAGAAGAAGAGGAGGAGGGAGGGAGACGATGAGGAGATTAGCATTAGAAAAGGAGGGGGGAAGAAAGGGAGGAAGAAGATGTTGAGATCTAAACTAAGATGAGGCTGATGGTGCAGAAAGATGATGCTTGACTAAACTACTTGTTCACGTGGTCACATTCACATATCTATGTTTATTACAATCAATCATTTTTAAAAAACACACACATCTTCATCATGAATGTATGAAGTATGATTTAAATAGCATACTTCCAAGCCACCAGCCATATACCTGCAATATTGATGGAATGACAAAAGCTAGTAAACTATGTTCAGTAGTTTCAACCCAGTTCAACCTATCAGTACTGATCACTGTCCAATTCCACAAAATTCTCAAACAATGTCAAAAAACAAAGCTTGACAGAGCATCCGACATGAAAGCATCTTTGATGTTACAGTTGAACTCCTTCTGAACCTACAGCGAAGCCAATCATCTCACATGTTGTCGTTCCCTCAAGACTAACTAAAGCAGAGAGGAGAAAATAATGAAAAATGAACAATCTCATCTTCAATGCAACTAGTGTTGTGTATTGTCCAGGCTCCTGTGACAAAGAGTATTATGATTCAGGATAGGGCTGTGCAATTAATCGTATTTTCATCGCAATTACGATTTTGGCCTGCCACAATTACGAAAACAACATAATCGAAAAAAGCGATTATTTTGCTTTGCTGGGTTGTGACTGCAACATATTTGATCTAATTTATTTTGGTCTAATTTATTTTTATTTATCATATTAATATATGTTTAATAGCTTGTGGAAGTGAGCTCCAAAATATTTGTTGATCTTGTTTATTGGTATTTATTATTTATGTAAATGTATCATTTATTTTATTTATTTTTGTATTGGTTTTTCAGTTGAATTATACGTTCAACAGTTAAAAATATACTGTTCAAATTATTATTTGTATTGTTTTAAAGTTCAATAAATGGATGTTTTCAAAGTCAATGAATAATCGTATTTAATAATCGTGATATCAATTATTGACCAAAATAATCATGATTATGATTTTTACCATAATCGAGCGGCCTTAATTCAGGGGCAACAATTTAATATATCACAATACTGTAAGCAAGTTGATATATTGAATTATTTTAGAATATTTCTTTCCTATTGGGCATTATGCAGGTAAAGTTATTGGTCAATGACGCTTTAATACCTAAAGAGTGATTACTTTGATCTCCAATGTTAGATGTCTGGTCAAGCTTTTCCTCTGCGGGGCTCATTGTTGTTAGGGTGTTCATAGTTTCTTTCTGCCAATGAAACACGCCAATATACTAAATTGTTTTTATTTATTTAAACAAAGGCATAATTAAAGTGTAATTGACATATGCCCAAATATCGTGCAACACCAATCAACCGTGAGTAAAACCGACTAACACGCCAAGCCATACGCAACCTTACCCATTGCCTGTTTGCCTGTTGCCAGTGTGCTACTGTCTTACTTAAAAAAGTATTATAAATCATCCAATAAGCGTTGAAACTATAAGAAAGTAAACAAGGTAAAAAATATAAAAGAGGTAAACTCTCTAATTTAGGATGTCAAGATAGTCCTGACGTCCCTACATAGAAACACATTTAAGAAGGCGCAGCTCAGAAAGAAATGTTCCTAAGTGCAAAAGCTCCATTAATGGATTCAAAAGTATACTCACCAAAGCCATGATGACTTAAGGTCTGACATAATGAAGGAAGCCCTATCAAAAATATAAAAGATTTAAATGCCATGAGTGTCCCATTGCGTGACACATCTTTCATGACCTTATAGAACGAGAACATCATCTCACACCCCAACGAGCAGCTCCCTCGTAATGCCAATACTTACAAAAAATGAACAGCAGCATGGCTATATTTATCTTTGGCAGTATACGCAAGAACAGCGTAGAAAATATGCTGCACATTTAGCATACAGTGTAAGTCTGGCCCAAAGCAAGCTAGGCTTCTCTTTGAAACCTTTTGTGAGTATGACATAAGAGGCGAGGTCTTTGTTGTATAGACCTTTCACCCCTTTAGCTATAAGGGTTCTCTTATCCTGCATGCAAACTCATCAAGAGCGGAAAAGGTGACAAAATGCACCCGTTGCAAGACAGTCAAAACGAGTCCTTCCAAAAGGAACAAATGTATATATACCAATCAACGTATACACTATTTTAATACATGCAGAAAGGAATTGGTTATGATTTTCGTAATTGATCATTTAGCAGATAAAGATTTGGGAAAAATGCCAACCAAAACCCCAGAGACAAAATGTAAATAAGTTATTTTCCATTTCTGACAAGTCGAACTGTTTGCCCCTAGTTTTAGTCGTTAAACTGAACCAAGGTACATAGCTCCCGGCACCATCTCTGTGCAAATAGGAAATAAAATATATTTGAGAAATGTTCTTGTATGAGTAAGACGATAATCACATTTACAAAAAAGTGCAAATGTTCCCTTTAGTAAGAGGATGTAGTATCTTAGAGGTACACACTTTAAACACCTGCATAATTTCACATGATATATATTTATATGACAAATAGCATCCATTTCATCTTTGTGTGTATACCTTGTGTCTTACACCTTCCAACATCATATCATGCACACTTAACATGGTCCATGGGATTCATAAGGTATACATCAGGAACAGAAACATTAAGAAATAAAATAAAGACAACAGAAGTGATAACGAAAAAAAATCTGGCAAAACAGATTTGGGTTGATATGGTCTATGCATCCAAGAAGGAAAACATTATTGAAGAACAGACAAAGAAATATGCAAGATGTGGTAGACGAAATAAAAAAATGGTTGAAGGGGATGCAGAGGGATGTGTTCTCGTCTTTCTCAAAGCTCCAGTAGCTGTTCGTCTGTAAACAGTAAAAACAGCACAACTGGATCTAAATAAAAGTTACAGGAGTCCAAAATGAGAGAGAAAAATCTGTTTAAATGAATAGAAACGGGATTAGCAGCAAGTAGGTTTATGTGAAAGTTAGAGCCCCCTCCACTACAGTTTCAACAATATTGCAAAAAGAAGGTGGGCAGGCATCCAGTATAACCTCTGCGGCAGAATAGGATGATATATAACTCTTTCTCTCTTTACTGTTTACTCTCACAAACACACACAAAGTGAGCTGCTGAGGGACAATGAGGTGAACTTACTTACTTTTGGAAGGAATAGCACCAAAAGTAAATGTGTGTTTCTTTGCAGGATAGAGGTGGTCTTACTGTATGCATGTCAATAAACCCTACTTACATCCAGATATAATTGCATGAATTTGGGAATATTATATTACGAAGCAAATGTATCTATAACATGTGAACAGATGAATTGCACATTGTTGACTGTGGAATGAATGACACCTTAGAACAGGGGTACTCAAATACAAATTTTAAAGGTCCAAAAAAATTGTTTCAATAAGACAAAGGTCCGTTTATTACGGTCATTTAAACCTTTAAAGAATTGCAACAAGATTCTTAACACGAGGTTGCAAAAACAAAAATAATCTGTATGCAGCAGTTTTCATTGTTGTTGTGTCTGTGCTTGATCCCTCAGAGTCGCAGTGTAAGAGCTGCACAGTTATGAATAAAGGCAGCTGCACCCTCTTTCATTCAGCATTCCCATTATTGCTTTATAAATGTCTTGCCCCCTTGTGTGTTTGTTTGTTTGTAGCCTTTATTTAACCAGGTGAAAGCACCTTGAGATCAAAAGATCTCTTTTTCAAGGGTGACCTGTAGGACATTAGTTACACATGTAACATAAAAACAACAGAACAACAATAAGGATGACATACAACATAATGTACAGGGTACAGTTTACAAACTCTATTTACAGTGACAGGTACCATGAGTATCAAACAGCATGTCACCCAGCCGAGTTTTAAAATGATGCAGGGGAACCAAAGTGCTCAGTTTTAAACAGGTTTGCAGACTGTTCCAATTTAGTGGAGCTGTACAACTAAAAGCTTTCTTCCCTAAGACAGTCCTAGCACTTGGCACATTTAATAAAACAACATCATGAAATCTCAGGAAATACGTACTTTCAATTCGTCGAGAGATCAGAGAGCAGATATAAAAAGGTAGTTTACCCAACATGGCTTTATAAATGAACATGTACCAATGACTGAGCCTCCGTACAGTTAGTGAAGGCAGACCTGCCTTGGCATACAGGGTACAGTGATGAGTAAGTGCTTTACAGTTAGTAACAAATCTCAGAGCACTGTGATACGCGGCATCTAACTTTTCCAGGCAATGGGCAGGTGCATTCATATATATCAAATCACCATAGTCCAGCACAGGTAAAAAGGTCACAGCGACGAGCCTTTTCCTGGCTTCAAATGAGAAACAGGACTTGTTCCTGTAGAAGAAACCTAGCCTAACCTTCAGCTTTTTAAGCAGATTAGTGACCTGAAGTTTAAAAGTAAGACAATCATCAAGCCAGATACCAAGGTATTTGTAACAGGCAACAACTTCAAGTTTTGTTCCTTGCGTAGTTACAATATCAAAAACAGGCTCTGGTGTCTTTTTTGCTTTTGAAAAGAGCATTACCTTGGTTTTATCCACATTTAAAAGAAGCTTTAATTCAGAGAGCTGAGTCTGAATAGTACGGTGGCCCTGAAGTGCAAGACACCACAGTATTTCACAAAACACAACAGCATTTCACAAAACGCCACAGCATTTCACAAAACGCCGCAGCATTTCACAAAACGCCGCAGCATTTCACAAAACGCCGCAACATTTCACAAAACGCCGCAACATTTCACAAAACGCCGCAGCATTTCACAAAACGCCGCAGCATTTCACAAAACGCCACAGCATTTCAGAAAACGCCACAGCATTTCAGAAAACGCCGCAGCATTTCACAAAACGCCACAGCATTTCACAAAACGCCACAGCATTTCACAAAACACCACAGCATTTCACAAATCGCCGCAGCATTTCAGAAAACACCACAGCATTTCAGAAAACACCACAGCATTTCACATTGGACGGAAAGGGTATTCCTTTAGGGAGAACACTTCTTGTTTGTGATTGGACAGAGCAGCCAGAGAAGCACTGCTGTGATTGGTTGTTTTTGCTGCCAGTCAAGAAATGACGCTTCGTGATTAGCCCAACACATCAGCCGTTTGCTGTTAGCACACACTCAGAGCTCACAGCTCCTCATATCTGTTCAGAAACTGGACAAAAGTTAAACATGTACAAACCACAGACTGTCTATGTCATGGTGAATACAGTCGCTGCTTTATTTATGTCTGTATGACGTTGTTGTGAGTGTGGACAGAGCTGCTACAGGTTAGTTTAGCCTGATGGATCCGATTCCGATTTACATGGAGATACGGCCCGCCCCCTCTCCAGCGTCTTGTTTGAATGACAGGAGTAAACACAGAATTAATGCTTTATTAACTCATGGTTTTTAAGGGGCTTATCTCCATGTAAATACTATGGTAGACCACCCAATATTCGCATCGCTCTAATCGCTCGAGTTTCACCGCGGCTGTCAGCTGTGTTTGCTCCTGTCAATGCTGTCATTCAAACAAGAGGCGCTGGAGAGGGGACGGGGCGTATCTCCATGTAAATCCTACAACAAAATGAACATATTTGACCGTAATTAATTGTAATAACAGTTAGTAAAAACAATGAATTAACGCTTTGACAAGTCTGCAGACAAGACGGCAGGCGAAAAGCTTTTAAAATGCGTGTTTTCTGAATCGGATTCATCAGGCTAAACTAACCTGTAGCTGCTCCGTCCATACTCACAGCAACATCATACAGACATAAATAAAGCAGCGACTGTATTCGCCATGACATAGACAGTCTGTGGTTTGTACATGTTTAACTTTTGTCCAGTTTCTGAACAGATATGAGGAGCTGTGAGATCTGAGTGTGTGCTAACGGCTGATGTGTTGGGACCATACGTTGTGGGACCATGGTTGGGATATATTTCGCTGTCGGGTGTTGACCAATCACGAAGCGTCATTTCTTGACTGGCAGAAAAAACAACCAATCACAGCAGTGCTTCTCTGGCTGGCTCTGTCCAATCACAAACAAGAAGTGTTCTCCCTAAAGGAATACCCGTTCCGTCCAATGTGAAATGCTGTGGTGTTTTGTGAAATGCTGTGGTGTTTTGTGAAATGCTGTGGTGTTTTGTGAAATGCTGTGGTGTTTTGTGAAATGCTGTGGTGTTTTCTGAAATGCTGTGGTGTTTTCTTAAATGCTGTAGTGTTTTGTGAAATGCTGTGGTGTTTTGTGAAATGCTGTGGTGTCTTGCACTTCAGGGCCACCGTAGAATAGTGTTAAAAACAGCCTGTAATTTAACAACAGCCTCTTTAATGGAGGGACCTGCACAATACATTACAGTATCATCCACATAAAAATGTAAAGTAGCTTCATCCACATTATCACCTAAACTGTTAATATATATGGAGAATAAAAGTGGTCCTAAAACAGAAGCTTGTGGTACACCATTAGAAATGTTTAACCACTCAGAAGACAGTCCATCAAAATGGACACATTGGGACCTTTCAGAGAGGTAGTTCACAAACCACCCCACTGCAAGGCTGGATATGCCAATACTGAGTAGCCTCTGCTTTAAAATGCGATGATCAACGGTGTCAAATGCTTTGGAAAGGTCAATAAACAGAGCTGCACAACTCTGCTTATTATCTAAAATACTAGTAATGTCATTCACCACTTTCATTGTCGCAGTGATGGTGCTGTGTTTCTTTCTGAATCCTGACTGATGCTTAGACAGGATGTCATTTGTACATAAAAACTCCTTTACCTGTTCACTCACAAGTCGTTCGAGCACCTTAGCCAGAACTGACAATTTAGAGATTGGCCTATAGTTATTTAAAATAGTTGCCTCCCCTCCTTTCAGTAAAGGCAAGACATAAGCAGACTTCCATACTTTTGGAATTGTATTTGTGCTGAGGGAGAGGTTAAAAAGAGAAGTAAGAGGTGGAGCAATAAAATCTGCAGCTATCTTTAAAAAGAAAGGTTCCAAGTTGTCCGGGCCAGCCGGTTTCCTAGGATCTAGCTTAGATAAGGCTTCATGAACAACATTGACAGTAAAAGGAGTAAAACTGAAAGGGTTTTCCAGACCACATTGTTCAGAGTCACGGATTGGGGTGTTCACAGAAGCAGAGTTAGTGACAGAATCAAACATAGAACCGCAGGACACAAAATGCTCATTAAAGCAATTTAGCATAGTAGCCCTGTCCGATATAGTGCCAGATGCTGTGGTAAGGCACGGAGGTAGCTCATTACGGATCTCACCGGTGGATATCGATTTTATTGCTTTCCAAAATTTCCTAGGATTGTGTCCACTGAGGTTTGGTAGGCCCAACACATCTTCAACAAACTCCCCCTGTGCCTCATCATAAAAACTCACAAACACCAGCAACTGAGCATCGTCAGTGGTGTCAGTGGACTCACCCACAGCTAAGGAAATGCACTGTGCATTTTTATTCCATCACAAAGCTGATTAATCAAATCACCAGCCAGTATTTATGTTCTTCTGGTTGCTGTGGAATCTGAGAGGGGAATTTGCTTGATTTGACCTGTTATTTCCCTTCAACATGGTCTCCATCACTTCAGTCATGCATTCTTTTATACTTCAGTTATTATCCAGTGCAATGCCCTTACCTACTGGCCTAGTTAAATCAAAGTGGTTACTTTTTTTGGCTGGGCAGTGTAGTTTTACACACCGACTTATTTGACTTTCTCAGGATATAAAACTGTTTTTTGGGGAAACAGGCGGGAATCGACTATCTACATAAAAGCAAAATGGGAAGCGGAGTTACAAATACAAATTTCAGAGGAAGAATGGTTTCAAATGTTCGAGACGCAATTTACATCCACAAACTCATTAGTATGGAGGGAATTCTGCTGGAAGAACCTGACTCGCTTTTTCATAACACCCAAAATAAAGAGCAGGCAACTTGGTGTACAGCAACAGTGTTGGAGGTTGTGTGGGAACATGGAGGCTGACCACTCGCACATTTTCTGGAACTGTAGAAAGATAAGGTCATATTGGGAGAAGGTTAATGCAGTTGTCAAAATTATTTTGGGTTATGGAATCCCAAATACCTGCCCGGTGATGTATCTTGGGAACATTAAGGATGTTGTGATGGGAGGCGATCTATATTTGATTAAGGTTTTACTTGCAGCGAGTAAGAAAGCTATAACCAGAAATTGGCTTAATGTGAACGCTCCAACTCAGGAGCAGTGGCTGGAAATTGTTGAAGATATTTCTGTCATGGAAAAGTTGACATATGTTTTGAGAATCCAAGAGAATGCATTCAATAGGAAATGGGAAAAGTGGAATATTTACATGGTTGACACCAATGAGTAAGTGAATGACTAATTCAATCTTGTACGGTATGTGTGAATATTGAAGGTCTTCAGACAACTAGTATTTATTGTGTTTTATTTTACAACTGATTTGTGTGTATTATGTTTTGTTGTTCTGTTATTATTGTTGTGAAAACTCAATAAAAACATAAGTATAAAAAAAAAAACTGTTTTTTGGGGGCAGACCCCCTCAAAGAAAAATATATATTTACACACGTAAGGTCATTATCTTAACAGTTTTGTATGCTCATCCATGAGCAGAGCATCAAGTTGACATGTCTATTACAGCTGAATGCGGCGATGACCATTTTGTTCAGCAAAACACCTCACAAACTTATTAAGATCAACAGCTTTAGTGCGTTTTGATTCAATGCCGAGTACAGCCAAACTTGACAGTCTCTTCTCTGTCATTGTAGACCTCAAATACCTCATTCCTTCAGTGCTTGGGTCAGAATCGTCTATGGTCAGAATGCTTCTCGTTTTGCACCGTCCTGTTCAAATGAAATCGCCGTCAATCATATTTCCACGCTCGCGCCAGAGCCGGGGGAGGAGTTACAAGACGTGCGTCTTGTGCTGCATTCAATTGCACTCGGACATTAGAGTCTTTCTCTCATAAATTTCCGATGAGCCACAACTTTTCTTTCAAAACAAAGCTGCCAACTGGGGTGGCAAGGCCTATTTTTAGGGTGGCAGTTGCCACCCCATAACTCTCGCTCTGACTCAGACAGGTTGAAAGAGACGACACACACAGTTTTCCCACCGGCATTCCGCGAAGACCCGCCCTACTGTGCCTCTGATTCGCAGACTGTTGGTGGGGGAAAAAAACGCTGACGGGATGCTGAATGTGATTGGACCAATGCGTGCCGTTGACAGACACACACAGACAGTGGAACAGTTGGACATGCAGAGCGCTGTTTGCAGTGGACATAGCGGAGAATTTTGACTCGTTGTTTTGTGGCGATGTCTCGCAGATAACACAGATAATAATAATAATAATAATACATTGCATTTCAAAGCGCTTTTCCAGGTGCTCAAAGACGCTTTACAGTGGTGATAAAACATGATAAAATAGAATTTAAAAGTTATTAGAACAAGATAAAATAACATTTAAAAGTTATTAAAACAGCAATACAGCATAATTCACAGATTAAAAGCCAGTCTGAAGAGGTGTGTTTTGGTCAGTGTTTTGAAAGTGGGGGGGTCAGTGCAGTCTCTGATGTGTTGTGGGAGGGAGTTCCAGAGGGTGGGGGCAGCGATGGAGAAGGCTCTATCCCCCCAGGTTCGGAGCTTGGTTTTCTTATCAGATAATACATATGAAAAGTATAATTTGCTCAGAGTCCAGAGATAGTTGTGGTTCGGTCCGGACCCGGACCGGAGTCCGGACTTTGAGGATGCCTGCCTTAGAAGTTACTTTTTTAGATTTACTTTTACAGATTCTTCCTTAAGGGCATGGTCCAATCCATTTACACTAATTATTCAAAGGATGTTAGGCTCCAATTAATTGCCGAGTGTATTTGGGAATATGGATCCGGAGAACTCTGAAGGGCTCTTCCAAACAAACCAAAAGGCCGCGACCACAGACATTAGTTTTATCATGAAATCTCCTCTACTGCCACATTGAATCTTTTACATTTAAAATAATTGCTTGTCTGGAATAAAACAAATCTAAACAAACTTTTAAGTATCAATGAAGCATTAAACAAACAAGCATAAAGCAACATTATCGGAATAAGGTACGGAAACTGGTGAAAACTGGTTCAAACCAAACATTGTGTATCCACTAGTGTTAATTTTGTCAGCTATTTTTTTATTTAGTTTAAGTCTTAGTCCTGTATCAAATGTCCTTTAGTTTTAGTCATATTTAGTCACCTTCCTCCTGTTTTTATTTATTCAAGCTTTAGTCGACTAAAAGTCTGAACATTTTAGTCTTATTTTAGTCAAAGAAAACTAACTATTTTAATCTACTTTTTGTTAATGAAAACTGTTGACATTTGAGTCTTTTTTGTCATCAGATTATATAGAACATTTCAGTCAAACTAGTCTAGCCAAAACCAATAATTTGGTATTTTAGTCAAACTTATTTCACAATAAGATTATATCTTATCCTTATTTGATGAAAAAAAAACAGGTTGAATGATTAAGAATTCCGCTTTGCAGAGAGTATCTGGTCAGGTTTGTGGTGTTTTTACCAGCTGTGTTATGGCCACATTGCTTCCCTTCTGATAAAACAATGCATTCGCTTTTTTTCTCCGCCTCATTGTAGCGAAAATGGGCCCAAATATCGCCTTGTTTCTTTCTCCCAAGCAGTGGTAGCGTTAGACTGTTTCGTTGTCAGTCATTTTGACGGACAGGATCGTAACATTTCCGTCATAATCCATTATTACCCGTCGGGTCTGTACACAACACGTCACTCACTCGCGCTGACGGGGGGGAATATTACGGGGGGTTAACGCGACCACTGCTCCCAAGCCCTGTTGCTGCCATTTTCCTTTCTGTTAAATAAGGTTCATTAGATCTGAGTCTTCCTGACAGTTCATATTGTGCCGCTGCCTGGTGTAATTCAAATGTACCGCCGCGCGCAGCACAGACACATAACTGCTGCCCAGCCGCGGCACCGGAAATGGAACTGCTGGGAGAACAACTGACTATCAGATGTAACGTTATCTTTGATTATATTTCGTCTCCTCCTTTTTCGTCAACGAAAGTAAAGAGAGATTTTGGCAACGTTTTTATTTAGTAAACTACATTTTCAACGATATTGCATGTTGATTTTGTTACAGTTATTGTTTACTGACATTGGTGCCGTCCTCTAAATAATCCAAAAGAGAGGGAAAATCAATTAAGGGAAGGTTACAACATGTTTTGGCCAATGAAATGCATGTAAAATGCTCTTGTTATTCACACTGAACAGTTAAGAAACTCTCCTTCCTCTTCTTCACTTCTACAACATCATACTATTCTTCAATTTTTCTACATGTCTCTCGTTCACCTTCTACAGTAGCTGCAATCATTACAAGAAGCTAATTAACTAGGCCATATGACTGAACTGAGTAACCCCATGAGCAGACTGGGGCAGGTGGCTATTTTAGGAAAAGTTTGCTCTTAAGTCAGCATAGAGATACTATGCATAGATTGGACATCATTCCTCAGCCCAATCAGAAACAAATACAGCTGGCAGAGAGGAATATCTAAATCCCTGTATTTCTGTGGAGCAGGAACTCTGAGTGAGCACGAGCGTGCAGGTAGCTCCTCTCTGTGCTCCGTCCTGCGCTGTTCTTTGGTGCACTGAGTGCGTGGGTTCATTGATTGTATCTCTCTCCTGGCACTTTAATGGCCGTGGTACACTCGTCTCTGGACCCGGCATTAGCATGGTCAAGTTATTTCCTCTCAGGGGCTATTTCCACTGACCGAACAGGATTTTTCCGTTCACTCCTTCAAAGTAGTACAAGAAAACGGTAAGCTGGGTTTTTCCATTATTTCCTGTACACTGCCTAGTGATACAGGGTGCCCAGCACTTAATAACAAATAATAACTTAGGCCATGAGATGAAGTTGAAAGCTCTGGAACATTTCCAGTGAATGGGCCTTGTGCAGAAACATTTAATGTCTAACTATTTTCAAGGTCAATGAATCAAGTTCACTTTATCATACTGAACCCCAGCATATTTTTATCATATGAAGGACTAGTCAAAATTAAATCCACAAATGTATATGTTATGGTGGAATGCAGATGAAAATAAAGCCTGCACAGACTATTGTAAAGTGCACCACAATCAAAGGTATCTACAAAACATCAACAATTATACAATAAGATTGCTGAATCTCCTATACACGGATAAAGGAAGATTGACGAAAAATAGCTTGAAGTTCAGGAGAAGGTTGGGAGGGTAAGTGAGAATGGGGACAAATAAATAAAAAAGACAAGAGGGAAAATTGAAGTAGTAGTGCTCCATCGAGCAGTTTCTCCCCTGCAGTAAAGGATGAATTGCTCTACACACAATCACACACAAACACACACTATGCACTGAAAATAATTAGTGTCTGCCAGTCCACCAGAAGGTAGTATTACACTTCGACCCCTCACCCCACCTTCTCCCTGCCCTCCACTCCCATCCCTCGGGGGCATTCGGTGCTGCACTTTTCAAGCATCTTCAGTCCACTAACTGCACAGATCTGTCCTAACCCAATGATTCTTCTTGATAGTCAATAAGAAATATTGAGAATCCTAAAAAAAGGAAACCGGCCTTCCTAATGGTTGAGAATTAAAAGTATGTTGAATACTTTCGTAGTGAAAAATCGGAAAACTGAATGTAAATGCTGAATAGTTCCTGTCCAGAATCTAAGAATACAAACAGAAATCTAGAACAGATGATATTAATTACATTTTGATTAAAAAGGTAACTCCTGTTACTATTCAGGAAGCCCCCTGTGGTATGCCATTAGATTACAAAGCCTTGAAACAGAACATATAGCCACATGATGTCTCCTTAAAGACCAGAGTAGAGCGCAGCAGGCGGGCTGTGTACAACAGTGTGCGGCGCAGGCAATGAATGGAGCAGCAGATCACATTGCAACTTCCCATGTAGGGGCAAAATGAGGCTTGGGCACACATTTCGTAACACATTTAATCTTATTTATCATCATAATAGTGACAATGCATGAATAAAAGACACTTCTTTTGGTAATTGAAATCTTCCAAAATAAAGTTAATTGGCCATAAACTCATCACCATTAGCCAATGTATTCAAACTATCATCCAACTAACATCCACTTAAGACATGTATGCACATGTGTGACTGTGAGAGAGTGTGTGTTCAAGCCTCTCTCAGGAGACTTTCCAGTCCCTTCATGTTGTCACAGGGTTTGGCCCTGGTCTTGTTTCTCCAGATGTTCCCACCATCCTGTCTCTCTCTTTTTTTTATGTCTGCCTACTCTATGACTTTCCATTTTCAGGGATGAGAAACTTACTTTGAAACTTTCCATGTCTTGCAGTCTGCTTCCTCTGTCAAATGCAAACACAAACACGGCCCAAATCCCCCCCCCCCCTTTCCCTTTGTAACTGATGAGTAAGAGAAATGTTTTAGCTGCAGAAAAATGGGTATCTTCCTCTAACATTTCCCTATTACAACAAATGGAAAGCATGGCGTTTTAGCATGGAATCAAAAGCAGTCAAGTAAGGATTAAAAAGACAGTGACACTAAAATAATGCCGTATTGAATTTTTTGTTTCAATAAGCCTTGTTATAACACGCAGTTGTGTTTAGCATATCTAACTAAGTTTTTGTACAGGTCAAGAATGTTTTTAATTCTATACATTGACACTGTCATAATAGTCCAAATTGTAATGCTTTATATCCCACAAAGTCACTCACAAACCATTCATTGCTTTAAGGGAACAAGAAAAGAGCTGACAAAGTGATGAACCTCATATTTCTTCACATTCCAGTCTAAAGCAATGCCGATTATTGAACCCATTGCAAATGTAGTTTGATACATTAAGGCATACAGAGATGTTAAGTGTTACCACTGTAACATGGTAAGTACAACTAATCCCTTTGTGCCTTCTCCATAGTAGAAAACACAGACTCAAATTAAACAGAAATGTCATTGTTTTAAAATAATTTACTTACAGTGAATCGGCAGAGAGAGAGAGAAATGCAGTGACGCTGAAAAGTACAGTTTTTCCAGATATCCCTTTTGGTGCTGATGATAGTTGTAGTAGCAGGGCGGCCTGTCCAAGACTAAATATAACCTGGAGAGCTTGTAGCAGCAGCAGACAGCAGGCCGAACTGGGCTTTTCCACGCCGCATGGACAGTGTATTTTCCATAAGCCAACTCATTCTGAAAGACTGGAAAGCTGCACAGCACAAGAAAGTATAAGAACAAGAAGCTTCACACTAGGGCTCTATCCCTAGAACAAATGAAAGGAGGGAGGGAGGGAGAAAAGGAGGGAGGGAGAGAGAGATGAAGGAAGAGAGCGGGAGAGAGGGGCAGGGAGGGACAGAGCTGGTGTTGTGTATATATAGGACTTGCGAGCAAGACCTCTTGTAATGAAACCACAAACTGACACACACAGTCAGAGCCAGTCAATCTTGACAAATATCAACATTGTACTTACAGGGATTCCTCTTATTCTGCAGGCGGTGAGTATATGTTTGATTTAAGGTATCTGGGGATTCTGGGGTTTAGGGGTAGTTGTTTGACTTACAAAAATAAAAGTAAAATTAGATTTCTAAATCATGGCCAAAGTGCATTGTTTCATAATGTTTCTCATAATTAAGACCACTCATCATTAGGCTCTTTGCTTGAGGTGATGTTGCTACCTGTCCTGCTTCCTGTTCCTGTAAGGTAATGTTGACACAGCAAAGAAAGAATCACTGCCAGACTTTTGCTCAGTTCTCAACCTTGCTTTGATGTATTCCTTTTTATTACCAGCATGAAGATGAAATAAAGAAACATAGAGCGTTGAAAAACTGGTAATGTGAGTGTCATTTCACCCTCAAGGCTATGAAGCTTAAAACTTGGCTTTATCCCTGACTGCAATTTATCACTTTACTATCAAGACCAAAATGTGGACGAAGCTAAGGAGCTGACACACACCTCTTACATTTTCAATATCTTGGAACAGGAATATCAAAATTGCCAGCAGTCATGAATTAGATGAGGGTAATAAGTTACGGTAACAAACCAATTTCATTTTACTTGATTTAGTTTTAGCAATAATAACATTTTATTTGCAAACTTAATTTAACTCTAAAAAACACAATTACAATTTTCTCAAATTAGTTATTACCTTTAGATAATGTTTAGTTAATTTTAAAATCAGGTAAGCTTTATAAAAAATACACAAAAAAGAGAGTAGGAGACAGTAATGGAGGGTTGACAAGTGAAAAGAAAAGTAATATCTAAACCAGGGGTGGCAAACTCATTTCAGTTAAGGGCCCACATACTGCCCACTTTGATCTAAAGTGGGCCGGACCAGTAAAATCATAGCATTAATAACCCACAGGCCCTACATAACGACAATATTTCTGTTGAAGTGCAAATAAGTAGGCTCCAAGTACATTCAGAAAATGTCCACATGTAATGAGACGCAAAACGTTATGAACAAACTGAAATCTATTAAGACAAACAAGTGCAATTTGAAGTGCTACACACATGTTCTTTACAACAGATCACAGTTTCCACCTGAAATGACTCACCACAAAATACAAATAAAAACATGGGAGCTATTAAGTGAGGAGTTTGAGTTACCTCCCTTGCCTTGGAAATATAGAATTTCTATATTGAAAAAAAGTTGTGGCAGTGCAGCCACAGTGTCACATCAAATCAAACTATTTGTTGCCTAATGAAGCTGCTGATTGACATTATAATACACAATGTTCAGTGACATAATAATATAAAATGTTCAAATATTTCAGTAGGTTCTTATTTTCACAGAACTGAGGTCACAGAACAGTAAGTCAACTCACTGATTAATTTGCTCCTGAAACTTGACATCTTTTAGCCCTTACAAAGGGCATCAATATCAGGCTTAAAATCCTGACTAGCAGCCAATTTAATTATTTCATTCAGGCACTTGTGTGAGTCTTGAGCGCAGCTTTGTTTTAGTAATGTTCATTACAGAGAAAACCTGTTCACAAAGGTAGGTGGTCCCAAACATGCTCAAAACGTTTGCTGCCAGGGCTGTCAATTTGGGGTATCCTGGCAAAAGATACCGATAAAATGTGCCCAAGTCCGACGAGGCAAATGTGTCCTTTAAATCCTGATCACATATAAGTTGATTATCTCAAGTTGTATGTTGAGGGGCAGCCTTAAAGGTGGGGTAGGTACGTTTCAGAAACCGGCTCGAGTGCACTACAATTTGAAAGTACACAGCCGAAAAGAATCCGCCCCTTCCTTCAGACTTCCTTACAGAGCACCTCCTCCAACACACATGAACGCGCACATGACGTCAGCAGACCAGTGAAAGTGGCCGCCTGTTGCTGGCGAGTCATTGAAGTACTGCTGCAATGCACGCCCAATGACGGCACGCCCAATGAGGGCACGAGATACATTTCTGCGTGCACGAGATGGAAGGCTGACAGACAGGGCAGTTCACAGATGACATTTTTGTATGGATTTTTTGTCAAAGCACTTAAGATATTCATTGCTATCGGGATGTTAAGAGCATTCCATGGAATATAACAAAAAGTGTATCTCGAGCCGGTTTCTGAAACTTACCTACCCCACCTTTAACTGCAAATGGCGAGCGAAAAACTGCAAACTCTCAAGCTCACCAAAGACCTGAAACCGCCGCTCAAACTCCTACAGCAATTCCGTAATTTTGTCTTTGTACCGACTCATGTCAGCAGTAACTCCGGTCATATGCACATTTCTTAGATGAGGGAAATGAGCAGGGTCACTACTTGAGAGCTGTGTCTCTCACAAAGCCAGCTTCAACTTAAATGCGCGAATGCTGTCATAATATTCTGTGACAACTTTTTTGCGACCTTGCATTGTTTTGTTCAGATTATTCAAGTGCTCTGAAATATCCACCATAAATGCAAGGTCCTGCAGCCATTCTGTTTTTTTTTTTTATTCATGCACTGGCTTACCCTTTTTCTCCATGAACTGTCCAATTTCCTCTCGTAGATCAGAAAAACACTTCAGCACGTCACCTCGGTGTGTGATATGGTAGGCTACAGGTGATGTCGGCCCTCTGGCTCGGATGAAATTAACAGTTTGGACAACCACTTTCATGACGTGATCCATTTTTAACGTCTTGCAACACAATGCCTCCTGGTGTAAAATACAGTGGAATGTCCAAAAACGATCTCCTCCATTTGCTGCTTGTACTTTATCCCTGAATTTCGTCGCAACACCTGCTTTTTTCCCGATCATTGATGGTGCGCCGTCTGTAGCCAGACTGACAGCACAGGTCCAGTCCACTCCGACCCTGTCCAGTGCTTCAACGAGAGCGTTAAAAATGTCATCCGCTTTAGTGGCGTCTGTCATATGGAACCAACTCAAGGAACTCTTCGGTGACCGTCAAAGTCTCATCAACACCACGAATGAATATGGCCAGTTGAGCAACATCTGTAATGTCAGTGCTCTCATCGATTGCAACTGAAAATTATACGAATGACTTGACTTTTGTTTTTTTCTGGCTATCCAAATCTGCTGAAAGATCGGCAATCCTATCCTTCACTGTATTCCTCGTTAGACTAATGTTGGCAAAAGCCTGTCGCTTCTCAGGGCACACGATTTCTGCAGCCTTCAGCATGCATGTTTTCACAAACTCACCCTCAGAGTATGGCTTTGAGGCTGATGCTATTTTGTTAGCGATGAGATAGCTGGCTTTCACTGCTGCGTCACTTATATCTCGGTTCCGGGTAAAAACGGCCTGTTGTTTCTTTAGACCTGATAGCAGGTCATTTATCTTCTCTTTTCTCCGTTGTCCTTGCAAGCAGTCGTATTTCTCTCCATGGTGAGTCTCATTATGGCGGCGAATATTATATTATTTGGGCACAGCAACTTACCAAGCATACAGGTTTTCCATTTACCTCTGTAAAAAAATAGGATGCGGTCCATTTTTCTTGGAAAACTTGGCACTCCGTGTCCACTTTTCTCTTTTTTGGCAGAGACATTTGGGGATGAGGGTGTGAGAGGTTATTGACTGCAATCACTACTCTCACTCATTAATCGTTTTATAGTCTGGCTGCGCTCTCACTGGTACCGGTGCGGTAGTGCGCCCACTAGTGGACGGATTTAAAATAGCAGTTTTTTCCCCCTCCTCTCATAGCCTAATTAGCAAAATCCTTCAGCTTCGTGGGCCAAGCTGGAATGCCTCCCGGACCGGGTCCGGCCCGTATGTTTGCCATCCCTGATCAAAACAGTCTCTTAAAGGGGACATATCATGCTATATTTGAACAATATATTGTAGGGCCATACAGAGTTCCCGTTAGCCGGTAATTACCGGACTATGACCGGTAAAATATGCTGAAGACCGGCAAATCTAAATCTCTCTGGTCAAAGTGTCCGGTCAAAATCATTTCCGTTTAGCGCAATACCGCATCAGTTGCGCAACTTGCGCCACTTATGTGACAGACAAAAGAGTATGTGACAGACAAGAATAGTCAATTCTAATGTGTAACACTTAATGTGGAAAAAGAGATGTCCTGTATGGGTTGATTGTGCGTTGATCTGTTGGTAATGTTTCGGGGTTCCGGTGGGCATGGAAACAAATGCATAATGCTGTGCTATACTTTGTGGCTTCACCCGGTTGCATAGCGACACTTATTGTTTAGGTGTCTTTTAATAAGCAAGTAGTCATATCATTATCTAGAACTAGCTAGATCTGATCGATATGGACATAAACGCGAGTAAAGTCTAATCTGACGGGAGAGAGAGATCAGCAAAACACACACTTCAGGTTAGAATATCACACGTAGCTATTTTAATTACCTCTCAAACTACCTAAACTAGTTATAGATATGTTTAGTTTTTACTGTCGGGTCACTCATTACTGATCCGCGAGCTCCATGCTGACGGGCTGTCAGGAGAAGGAGAGCGCCCCGTTTATTATTCCTGTGTTATTGTAAATTACTGTACACTTTTGAATAATGTAGTTAATCTACTATAATTAGTTTGTTTAATATCGAATCATATCAATTTGTTTTAAAGCTCAATAAATAACAAAGAAGACCTTTGACCGGCACTTTTCAAATGCTGTCCGGAAGATTTAAACTTTAACGAACATGTTGACCGGCGAAAAAATATTCTAACGGGAACTCTATATATATATATATATACCTATATGAAGTATATAAATATAGTATTTTTTTCAAAATACCAAACAGATCCTGCATTTTAGCCATGCCTCATTTCGCTCTACAGATGTAGCACTCCAGATCAGACTCAAATGGGTGTGTCCCAGTCAAAAGCCCAGTGGATGCCAGTGGCTGGGGGTGTTGCCAAATTGCTAGAGGGCGTTGCCCAATTTCCCTATTTGTTCAATTACAGGATTTAACCATGAGATGGCGCTTAATTCACAAAATACACAATGGGTGTTGTAGAAACATCAATATTTTAGATCAAATAAAGTATATAGTTTGCTTTATGCAGTATATTTCTTGTAATATTGTACAGTAGATTGAAGTAAATCAACTTATACATTAAGATAAGATAAGATGGACCTTTATTAATCCCGTGGGGAAATTCAGTAGTTCAAACAGCAACAGGGTGAGAGTGAAAAACAGGACAGCACAGATTCACACAGATTAATAAAATCAAAAATAAAATGAGCGATAAAAATAATAATAATGAGAAACTATGAAATAAGAAATGAATAAAACTAAAATGTAATTATCATATCATATATTATAATGTATTGTATTATTAAGTAATATCATACATTAACCCCATTATAGCAGATGCCACATTGAATGGATGAACACATGTATGCATCAATAATTACAACAGAGTATTTCTAAATACAAGTTGTAAAAATACTTATATGTATTTAATATTAACCCTTTGGAGTCGACCGTCACGCCGGCGTGATCAGATCACACATGTCCTGTTCAAGCCGGTGCCGCCTAAAAACAACAGTCCGGACAACATTGCCGTGTGTTTCTGTCGAAAGTACTGGCTTGAAACTATATCCCAGTCTTTGTTTCATGCAAAAAGACCCAGTAAACACGGAGATACGGTGATATAAAGTTAATACAGATATATTTCAGAAGTATGAATAATGGAAGCACATATTTTAATATCTTCGCCGTATTTTATCATTTTACGAAACGGAAAATACTGGAAACTGTAGATCCTGCTCAACAGGATGTATATGTGTATTTCTGTCGAAAGTACTGGCTTGAAACTATATGCCAGTCTTTGTTTCATGCAAAAATACCCAATAAACACGGACATATGATGATATAAAGTTAATACAGATATATTTCAGAAGTATGAATAATGGAAGCACATATTTTAATATCTTCGCCGTATTTTATCATTTTACGAAACGGAAAATACTGGAAACTGTAGATCCTGCTCAACAGGATGTATATGTGTATTTCGGTCGAAACTACTGGCTTGAAACTATATGCCAGTCTTTGTTTCATGCAAAAATACCCAATAAACACGGACATATGATGATATAAAGTTAATACAGATATATTTCAGAAGTATGAATAATGGACGCACATATTTTAATATCTTCGACGTATTTTATCATTTTACGAAACGGAAAATACTGGAAACTGTAGATCCTGCTCAACAGGATGTATATGTGTATTTCTGTCGAAAGTACTGGCTTGAAACTATATGCCAGTCTTTGTTTCATGCAAAAATACCCAATAAACACGGACATATGATGATATAAAGTTAATACAGATATATTTCAGAAGTATGAATAATGGAAGCACATATTTTAATATCTTTGCCGTATTTTATCATTTTACGAAACGGAAAATACTGGAAACTGTAGATCCTGCTCAACAGGATGTATATGTGTATTTCCGTCGAAAATACTGGCTTGAAACTATATGCCAGTCTTTGTTTCATGCAAAAATACCCAATAAACACGGACATATGATGATATAAAGTTAATACAGATATATTTCAGAAGTATGAATAATGGACGCACATATTTTAATATCTTCGACGTATTTTATCATTTTACGAAACGGAAAATACTGGAAACTGTAGATCCTGCTCAACAGGATGTATATGTGTATTTCTGTCGAAAGTACTGGCTTGAAACTATATGCCAGTCTTTGTTTCATGCAAAAATACCCAATAAACACGGACATATGATGATATAAAGTTAATACAGATATATTTCAAAAGTATGAATAATGGAAGCACATATTTTAATATCTTCGCCGTATTTTATCATTTTACGAAACGGAAAATACTGGAAACTGTAGATTCTGCTCAACAGGATGTATTTACCAGGGAGGGGGTGAGGTAATCAGTTAAACGGAGTGATACGAAACGAGACGAAAAGAGACGAAGAGGGACGGCGGGAACCGAAGAGAGACGGCGGGAAATGGAGAGAGACGAAGATATACGAAGACAGGCGGCGGGAGACGAAGAGAGGCGGCGGGAGACGAAGAGAGGCTGCGGGAGACTGCGATTGAAGTAAAGTGACAGACAAACATTGAGAATTTAGATATAGTTAGATAGATTTTGAGTTTTGAAGACTCAACTATGATGAAGAGAACTCTGAACGTGAGTCAAGCTTTAAGCTTGTTTTTTGACATGGAGGAGGAGGAATCTGTGATGTTGCCCTCTGTGTCGTAGTTGACAGAAACCGCTTTGAAGCGTGGCACAGATAAAGACAGAAAAAACAGATTGTTGTACATAATGTGTATATATATATATATATGTGTATTATATTTATAATAACACTTTTGCCTTATCAGAATGAAATCCCATGCTACCTCAATCAAACTTTCACATTATCATAGTCACATCCCATGTAGCCCTATATATTTCCAGCTTTTAAATGGTTTCGTTGTGTATGTTTGTGTTATGAAAAATAAAATCATTTTCAAAATCTGTTTTTACGTTTTTTTTGTGATTTTGGGTCCAACATGTTCATATAGTAGAAGATCACTGCTCTAAACAAAGTCAAAAATCCTACATCCAAACGAAATAAATATAATTAATTATGATGAATACGTTAAGTCTTGTTCATTGTTTTTCACTTTTATTAAATGTTTGATATTTCCGGTGGAAATGGTGGACTATCGGACATTCAAAATGCAGCATATTTTCACTCTTACACACATATATTCTCATTTTACATACATACATTTTCACTCTTACACACGGATATTCTCCTTTTGCTCTCATGCGAAATCTACATGTATATTTAGTTTTCGTTGATGAGACGAGACGGACTAAGGTGTTAATGGTGGACTATCGGACATTCAAAATGCAGCATATTTCCCCCAAGTGTCTGTCAAAATGCATTTTACGTTTCTAACTTGCAATATCATTATTTCCGCTCTCTTCACTCCAGAAGAGCGATCTCCCTCTCTCTCTCTCTGTGTGCGGGGGATCACAGGAGGGCAGAGAGCTGTGGAATGTGACTCCACACATTCCGATGGCCAATTAGTTTTAAACAAAGGGTCCCCAACATACATAGGACACATGGGGGGTTGGTTGACTCGGTTTGCATTCATAAAGAATGCACAAACGTGTTTAATCGTTAATGTCAGATATGTACTAAGTAAATAGCCTACATTAGTTCCTGCTCAAGATTAGATTCAACTTTATTGTTATTGCACAGATTACAGGTACTGAGACAACGAAATGCAGTTTAGCTTCTAACGGTGCAACAAGCAGTAAAGTGAAAAGTAATGTACACAATCTACAGAATAAAATATAGAATGAATTGAATGATGAATAAACAGTGAGCTTGGGTATGAATACACTAGCAGCCTGTGAGCAGTATTAACAGTGTGTATGAATATGCCAAGATATATAAAGTATGAAAACGGTAAGCAGTGCAAGTATAGTATAAAATATATGGATATTAATTTCATGATAAACATTGTGGAACAATGATGAAAAATGTGAATGGAAGTGGCGACGTAAAACTGACACAAAACAATAACAAACAAAAATATTTTGAGAAGCCCCCACCCCCCATGTTGCCTGTGCTGTATGCTGCAAACTCTTTGTTTAAAACTAATTGGCCATCGGAATGTGTGGAGTAAGTCTCCCAAGCACATTCCACAGCTCTCCCCCCCCCCCCCCTCCTGTGATCTCCCAACGCCCAGTCTGTAGGTTTGTGTTTGCATATTTCAGTGTTCATTTTGGCAGCTGTTTTTGATTTAGTCTTAGTCTTAGAAAATGGTTATTAGTTTTAGTCACATTTTAGTCATTCCTATCCTTCGTAGTTTTAGTCGACGAAAACTCAAAACGTTTTAGTCAACTTTTAGTCGATGGAAAATTACTTTTTAGTCAACTTTTAGTCAAAATGTGTCTCTATACTCTCTGAATGCTCCGTCCCCGGCAGATCTCTGTGTCCGCTGCAGCATGTCTGTTAGGCCCCGCCCCCCGCAAACACAGAGAAACACAGGGAGATCGCTCTTCTGGAGTGAAGAGAGCGGAAATAATGTTATTGCAAGTTAGAAACGTAAGATGCATTTTGACAGACAAGATGGACACTTGGGGGAAAATATGCTGCATTTTGAATGTCCGATAGTCCACCATTAACACCTTAGTCCCGTCTCGTCTCGTCAACGCAAACTAAATATACATTTCGTCATAGTTTTCGTTATCGAGAATTTTTAGCTCGTCATCGTCTCGTCTTAGTCATGTAAAAAAGGTTGTTGACGAACATTTTTCGTCATGGTTTTCGTTGACGAAATTAACACTGGCATATTTAAACTGTCGCACTTTCTGTTGTTTCTATCGCGCATTGCCGGTATAAAAGGGTCTGTGCCGGAAATATCAAACATTTAATAAAAGTGAAAAACAATGAACAAGACTTAACGTATTCATCTTAATTAATTATATTTATTCCGTTTGGATGTAGGATTTTTGACTTTGTTTGGAGCAGTGATCTTCTCTGCAGCAGAGAGCTAAGCGCTGTCAGACCGGACCTAACCCTGAAAAGTATTATCATCTGAAATAAAGCATTATGTACGGTGGCCCTGAAGTGCAAGACACCACAGCATTTCAGAAAACACTACAGCATTTCAGAAAACACTACAGCATTTCACAAAACGCCACAGCATTTCAGAAAACACAACAGCATTTCACAAAACGCCACAGCATTTCAGAAAACACAACAGCATTTCACAAAACGCCACAGCATTTCAGAAAACACTACAGCATTTCAGAAAACACAACAGCATTTCACAAAACGCCACAGCATTTCACAAAACGCCACAGCATTTCACAAAACGCCACAGCATTTCACAAAACACAACAGCATTTCACAAAACACCACAGCATTTCACAAAACGCCACAGCATTTCACAAAACACAACAGCATTTCACAAAACACAACAGCATTTCACAAAACACCACAGCATTTCACAAAACACCACAGCATTTCACATTGGACGGAAAGGGTATTCCTTTAGGGAGAACACTTCTTGTTTGTGATTGGACAGAGCCAGCCAGAGAAGCACTGCTGTGATTGGTTGTTTTTGCTGCCAGTCAAGAAATGACGCTTCGTGATTGGTCAAAACCCGACAGTGAAATATGTCCCAACACATGACACATCAGCCGTTAGCACACACTCAGAGCTCACAGCTCCTCATATCTGTTCAGAAACTGGACACAAGTTAAACATGTACAAACCCCAGACTGTCTATGTCATGGCGAATACAGTCGCTGCTTTATTTATGTCTGTATGACATTGTTGTGAGTGTGGACGGAGCAGCTACAGGTTAGTTTAGCCTGATGGATCCGATTCCATTCAGAAAACACGCATTTTAAAAGATTTTCGCCTGCCGTCTGTCTGCAGACTTGTCAAAGTGTTAATTCATGGTTTTTACTAACCGTTATCAGTATGTAGTTACTTCGGCATCACTTTGAAACGTGTATTACAATTAAATCACGGTCAAATATGTTCATTTTGTTGTAGTTGGTATCTCCCATAGAATTTACATGGATATACGCCCCGCCCCCTTTCCAGCGCCTCTTGTTTGAATGACAGGAGCAAACACAGCTGACAGCCGCGGTGAAACTCGAGCGATTAGAGCGATGCGAATATTGGGTGGTCTACCATAGTATTTACATGGAGATAAGCACCTTAAAAACATGAATTAATAAAGCATTAATTCTGTGTTTACTCCTGTCATTCAAACAAGACGCTGGAGAGGGGGCGGGCCGTATCTCCATGTAAATCGGAATCGGATCCATCAGGCTAAACTAACCTGTAGCAGCTCTGTCCACACTCACAACAACGTCATACAGACATAAATAAAGCAGCAACTGTATTCACCATGACATAGACAGTCTGTGGTTTGTACATGTTTAACTTTTGTCCAGTTTCTGAACAGATATGAGGAGCTGTGAGCTCTGAGTGTGTGCTAACAGCAAACGGCTGATGTGTTGGGCTAATCACGAAGCGTCATTTCTTGACTGGCAGCAAAAACAACCAATCACAGCAGTGCTTCTATGGCTGGCTCTGTCCAATCACAAACAATAAGTGTTCTCCCTAAGGAATACCCTTTCCGTCCAATGTGAAATGCTGTGGTGTTTTCTGAAATGCTGTTGTGTTTTGTGAAATGCTGCGCGTTTTGTGAAATGCTGCGCGTTTTGTGAAATGCTGCGGCGTTTTCTGAAATGCTGTGGCGTTTTGTGAAATGCTGCGGAATGCGGCGGCGTTTTGTGAAATGCTGTGGCGTTTTCTGAAACGCTGCGGCGTTTTGTGAAATGCGGTTGTGTTTTGTGAAAGGCTGTGGCGTTTTCTGAAATGCTGTTGCGTTTTGTGAAATGCTGTGGCGTTTTGTGAAATGCTGTGGCGTTTTGTGAAATGCTGCGGCGTTTTGTGAAATGCTGTGGCGTTTTGTGAAATGCTGTGGCGTTTTGTGAAATGCTGTTGTGTTTTGTGAAATGCTGTGGCGTTTTGTGAAATACTGTTGTGTTTTGTGAAAAGCTGTGGCGTTTTCTGAAATGCTGTTGGGTTTTGTGAAATGCTGTGGCGTTTTGTGAAATGCTGTGGCGTTTTGTGAAATGCTGTTGTGTTTTGTGAAATGCTGTGGCGTTTTGTGAAATACTGTTGTGTTTTGTGAAAAGCTGTGGCGTTTTCTGAAATACTGTTGGGTTTTGTGAAATGCTGTGGCGTTTTGTGAAATGCTGTGGCGTTTTCAGAAATGCTGTTGTGTTTTGTGAAATGCTGTAGCATTTTGTGAAATGCTGTGGTGTGTTCTGAAATGCTGTAGCGTTTTGTGAAATGCTGTAGCGTTTTGTGAAATGCTGTGGCGTTTTCAGAAATGCTGTTGTGTTTTGTGAAATGCTGTAGTGTTTTGTGAAATGCTGTAGCGTTTTGTGAAATGCTGTAGCGTTTTGTGAAATGCTGTAGCGTTTTGTGAAATGCTGTGGCGTTTTCTGAAATGCTGCGGCGTTTTGTGAAATGCTGTTGTGTTTTGTGAAATGCTGCGGCGTTTTGTGAAATGATGTGGCGTTTTGTGAAATGCTGTGGCGTTTTCTGAAATGCTGTAGCGTTTTGTGAAATGCTGTGGCATTTTGTGAAATGCAGTGGCGTTTTGTGAAATGCTGTGGTGTTTTCTGAAATGCTGTGGTGTTTTCTGAAATGCTGTAGTGTTTTCTGAAATGCTGTGGTGTCTTGCACTTCAGGGCCACCGTAATTATGTTATTAATATTAAATACATATAAGTATTTTTACTAGGGATCGACCGATATGGCTTTTTCAAGGCCGATACCGATTATTAGTAATCAAGGAGACCGATAACCGATATTTGGAACCGATATACATTTGCAGTAAAATCAGAAAATCTTGGTGTCAAAATGTAGAATAACACAAACTCCAACACAACTTCTTTGAAATGCATATATAAGCATAGCCTATATTATGTTTAATGAACTTTTAAAAATCTTACAACTGGTTTCCTCTCCGTGCCCTTTTCTTTAGTGCAGCCATCTGCTATGAGTTAGAGAGAGACAAGAAGTGGGGCAGCAGGCTGACATGCTTAACTAACAATAATGCTTAATTTATTATATCAAACCAATGCCTGTCTGTCTAGCATAACATCCCAATAAACTGCTAGCAACTGCAAAACACTAGTGCTAGCTAATGTTTTGCAAACTATTAAAAGTGAGGCTATTACAGTAGACCTAACGTTAGACTAGTAGCCTCACCTCTAATATGTTGCTAAACATTTGCTAAATACATTAGCTAATGAGCTTCACATATCAACCTGAAAAACTGCGAGGCTTCACTCGCAGCCCCCCCTCCGCACCACAGTTCCGCTGTGAGACGCTGCACGCTGACTGACTTCCCGCGTCCCTGTGTAACTGGGAAGCTGATAGAATTGGATCAATAGATCGTGCTGTTTTTGCAACTTCAGCATAGGGGATTGGGATGTTTATTGAACTTCGGCTTTCAACTGATTTACCTTCGAAACACATGTATGGCTCTGCCGCTCAGCGCTGCTGCTTGCCTCTGTCTGTGTCTGCGTTCTTCGCACCTGCCTGTAATCTGAGAAGGTCCCGCCTCTCTGGCTGGCTCCCGCCCGGAAAATCTTCAGTGTTGATTGACACTTCAGTAATAGCCTATCAGATAGCGCTGTGGGCGGGACATTGCTCGTGTACAGAGAGTGGTGACTGCAGACAGAGAAACGGCCGCATCAGAGCCAAAGTGTTATCGGCAATTTTATAAAAAAAAGGCCGATACCGATAATCGGTCAAATTATGAATATCGGCCCCGATAATCGGCCTGGCCGATAATCGGTCGACCCCTAATTTTTACAACTTGTATTTAGAAATACTCTGTTGTAATTATTGATGCATAAATGTGTTCATCCATTCAATGTGGCATCTGCTATAATGGGGTTAATGTATGATATTACTTAATAATACAATACATTATAATATATGATATGATAATTATATTTTAGTTTTATTCATTTCTTATTACATAGTTTCTCATTATTATTATTTGTATCGCTCATCTTATTTTTGATTTTATTAATCTGTGTGAATCTGTGCTATCCTGTTTTTCACTCTTACTCTGTTGCTGTTTGAACTACTGAATTTCCCCACAGGGATTAATAAAGGTCCATCTTATCTTATCTTATCTTAATGTATAAGTTGATTTCCTTCAATCTACTGTACTGTGTAAAAACACCCCAACAATATTACAAAAAATATACTGCATAAAGCAAACTATATACTTTATTTGATCTAAAACTGATGTTCTTTCATTATAGTATCCTGTGAAAACCATAACAAATAAGTGATTAAATGCTACATTATTCAACAAACACAACTGCAGAGCTGCAAACATTGCAAACAGACTAAGTTCTACAACACCCAGTTGTCTTTGTGTATTTGTGAATGAAGCGCCATCTCATGGTTAAATCCTGTAATTGAACAAATGGGGAAATTTGGCAACGCCCTCTAGCAATTTGGCAACACCCCCAGCCACTGGGATCCGCTGGGCTTTTGACTGGGACACACCCATGTGAGTCCTATCTGGAGTGCTACATCTGTAAAGCCAGTTGAGTAGCACTTGAAATTAGAGCCGGGACTCGATTAAAAAAATGTATCTTATTAATTAGAGGCTTTGTAATGAATTAATCGAAATTAATAGCATTTTTAAAAATCGCATTTTTAAGCACAGGGCCATCTAAGCTAATTTACAGATGGACCTGAGCCCAATAGAGATTGCCCTGAAAAATGCACGCGGACGAAATGGCACGAAGGATTTGGGGGGCCTCTGTCCCCCTAGACATTTTTTAATTTTTGCAGGTCTTAGATGCTGTCTGGTGCATTCTCTAGACTGAATTATAAGATGAACCACCACAATATTATATTGTACATTTTCAATTGTATTCTTCATTTCACTTGTTTGTTTGTTCTTGTTTGTGTTTGCTCGCTTGCATGCCCTGCATAGCTTTAAGAAATACTTAAGTTGTTGGTCAAAAAACTTTCCATCTGATGAAGGCAAATGCCTTCCCAGATGGAAAAAAGTAGAAAACATTACATTCAGTTATAACTGCCAAAACAAACATTATTTACACTATTATGGCCCCTGTTAAAAATGTTTGTAATGTTAACTACTGTAAATTGGTCGAGCAGACCCGAGCAGCAGTCGAGAGGAGCCGAGCGCATCCGCGAAGCACACGTCAGAGTTCCCGTTAGCCGGCAAATCTAAATATCTTCGGTCAAAATAATTTCCCTTTAGAGCAATACCGCTTCAGTTGCGCCACTTATGTGACAGACAAGAAGAGGATGTGACAGACAAGAATAGTCAACTCTAATGTCTAACACGGGCGGTGGTGGCGAAGTCTATAGGGACTTCACCAGTTCAAGTCCCGGCAAGACCAAGTGCTACCGAGGTGTCCCTGAGCAAGGCACCGTTCCCTACACTGCTCCCCGGGCGCTGTTCAAAAATGGCTGCCCACTGCTCCTAACACTAGGATGGGTCAAATGCAGAGAAACAATTTCCCCACGGGGATAAATAAAGTATATCAATCAATCAATCAATCAATCAATCAATCAATCAATCAATCAAATTAACACGTAATGTGGAGAAAGAGATGTCCTGGATGGGTTGATTGTGCGTTGATCTGTTGGTAATGCCTCGGGCTTCCGGTGGGCATGTAAACAAATGCATAATGCTGCGCTATACTTTGCGGCCTCATCCAGTTGCATAGCGACACTTATTGTGTAGTTGTCTTTTAATAAGCAGGTAGTCCTATCATTAGCTAGAACTAGCTGGATCTGATCGATATGGACATAAACGCGAGTGAAGTCTAATCTGACGGGAGAGAGAGATCAGCTGCTGCTGACGAGTCGAGACTCGACACGCAGCTCTGCATAACCACATACAGCGGTGAGTGGAACAAAACACACACTTCAGGTTAGAATATCACACGTAGCTATTTTAATTACCTCTCAAACTACCTAAACTAGTTATAGATATGTTTAGTTTTACTGTCGGGTCACTCATTACTAGATCCGCGAGCTGCATGATACTGGCATAATAGATTGCCCGATCGGGCAACCAGCAGGTGAGGCTTCATTGCCCGAGCTAAATACTAAATGGCCCCGGGCCATCGGGCAGTCCTTAATGTCGAGCCCATCCAGTGAGCCAGGGAGTTGGTTATTTTCTTAGACGTGGACTTACTTATCCTGGCCCTGAAACCAGTCATCTGGTTGAGTGTGGGTTGGGTCAGGGTGTGGTTCCTTGCACTCGGAGTCGGGCTTTTAAAACAACATTTCCCATCCACGGGGCCGACCAAAGCGGTCTCATCAGCTTGTTCGTTCATGTTTGACTATTGATCACCGTGGTTTGTTGTTGTTTGAAGTCCCATGCTGAAGTCATGAAAATTAGTTAGTTGGTTATGTTAGTTGGTGCTCCAGTATAATCGGTACGCCTGAAACTCATCCAGTGAGAAACGTTCCGCTGTGCAAAAATAAGTGCGATTAAAGTGCGATTAAAATGCGTTAATTTTTTTAACGCGTTAATTTTTGTGTAATTAATTAATCTTAATTAACGCGTTAAAGTCCCGGCCCTACTTGAAATGTTTAGCTCTATGAAACCTGATGTACTTATATGATTCTGTTTTCTTCAAGTTTGTATTTTGTTGGTCGAACGCACTTATTGTAAGTCGCTTTGGATAAAAGCGTCAGCTAAATGCAATGTAATGTAATGTAAGCGGAGCACCCCTTTTGTGACGTAGAAAATACAGTCTGTATCAGATCCGTTACAGCCCCTTTTTTAGAGATTTGGGTATAGAGGAAAAGAGAGAGGGTTGTATTTTCTGACACTTGGTGAGTTCCCTGACACACATATTCATGTATAAAAGACGTACAAGAGTGCATTTTGCATGATAGGTCCCCTTTAATTAAAACGAAGAATTCTAAGCATACTGTACCTATATAAAACATGTCTGTGAAGTTTTTTTTTCAAAATACCAAACAGATCATGCATTTTAGCCATGCCTCATTTCGCTCTATTTGCGTTATTCCAGCCCTGTCTTCACAAGGGCTGATTCTGTGGCAAATGAGCTGCAGCTAACCACGCCCCCTTGCAAAGGAGGGGGGCGAGGCATGAGCGTCATGTTACCATGCTGTTACCATGCTGTTACCATGCCACGCAACCTCTCATTCCCCTGATAGGTGGAGAGTTGCCCATATAGGCGGAGCTCCCTGTTTCTGATATCAGAACAATTTCAAATCTGTATCGGTCTGTATCAGATCCGTTGCAGCCCCGTTTTTAGAGATTTGGGTATGGAGGAAAAGAGAGAGGGTTGTGTTTTCTGACACTTGGTGAGTTCCCTGACACACCGGGGATACATATTCATGTATAAAAGACGTACAAGAGTGCATTTTGCATGATAGGTCCCCTTTAATTAAAACGAAGAATACTAAGCATACTGTAGCATATTTACAGATGAGCATACACTCACTGGAGATAGCAGAGCGCAAACCTCTCCCTGCCAACATTTGTTTCTCGCAATTTGAATTTGGGAATGTGTTGGGAATCAGTCCCATCTGTTCAATTTCCACCCACTGTTACACTCTTTTCAGACAGAGACAGAGTATTGCTGGTGAAACGTGCATCATCGGCCTATCTTTACATTACATTGCATTTAGCTGACGCTTTTATCCAAAGCGACTTACAATAAGTACATTCGACCAGGAAGACACAACCTTGAGGAAAACAGAATCATATAAGTACATCAGGTTTCATAGAGCCAATCAATCAAGTGCTACTCAACTGGCTTTAGATAAGCCAGTCCTTTATTAGTATATAAGTGCTCTGTTAGCAGTTCTTTGTTAGTCATTCTATTGCTCGAAGTGGAGTCGAAAGAGATGAGTTTTCAGTCTGCGCCGGAAGGTGTGTAAGCTTTCTGCCGTCCTGATGTCAATGGGGAGCTCATTCCACCATTTAGGAGCCAGGATAGCAAATCCACGTGTTTTTGCTGATGGGAACTTGGGTCCCCCTTGCAGCGAGGGTGCAGCGAGTCGTTTGGCTGATGCAGAGCGAAGGGCACGCGCTGGGGTGTACGGTTTAACCATGTCCTGGATGTAGGAAGGGCCAGATCCATTCGCAGCATGGTACGCAAGCACCAGTGTCTTGAAGTGAATTCTAGCAGTTACCGGAAGCCAGTGGAGGGAGCGGAGGAGCAGAGTGGTGTGGGAACATTTAGGAAGGTTGAAGACCAGACGAGCCGCTGCATTCTGGATGAGCTGCAGAGGTCGGATGGCACATGCAGGTAGACCAGCCAGGAGGGAGTTGCAGTAGTCTAGGCGTGAGATGACGAGAGCCTGGACCAGAACCTGCGTCGCTTTCTGGGTCAGCTGGGGACGTATCTTCCTGATGTTGAAAAGCGTGTATCTGCAGCAGCGGGTAGTAGCAGCGATATTTGCAGTGAAGGACAGGTTGTTATCCAGGATCACACCCAGATTCCTTGCAGTCAGGGTCGGGGAGACAACAGAGGTGCCGATGTTGATGGTCAGGTCAAGAGTAGGACAATCTTTTCCCGGAAGGAAAAGCACTTCAGTTTTGTCAAGGTTGAGCTTGAGATGATGAGCGGACATCCACTGAGAGATATCAGCTAAACAAGCAGAGATGCGAGCGACCACCTGGGTCTCTGAGCGGGGAAAGGACAGAATTAGTTGGGTGTCGTCAGCGTAGCAGTGGTATGAAAAACCATGCAGGGTAATGACAGATCCGAGCGAGTTTGTGTACAGGGAGAAGAGGAGGGGACCAAGAACAGAGCCCTGAGGGACCCCTGTAGTTAATTGACAAGGGTCGGACTCGGACCCTCTCCAAGTTACCCTGTAGGTGCGGTCTTTGAGGTATGAGGTGAGGAGGGAAAGTGCAGAGCCTGAAACTCCAAGTTCTTGGAGAGTGCGAAGGAGGATCTGATGGTTCACCGTGTCGAATGCAGCAGACAGGTCCAACAGGATGATGACAGAGGAGAGGGAGGCTGCTTTAGCAGTGTGCAGTTCCTCAGTGAACTGCGTCAAGGAGGGCAGTTTCTGTGGAGTGACCTGCCTTGAAACCAGACTGGTGCGGATCCAGAAGGTTGTTCTGATGGAGATAGCAGGAGAGTTGTTTAAAGACAGCGCGTTCAAGTGTTTTAGACAGGAACGGGAGGAGAGAGACAGGCCTGTAGTTTATAACATCAGACGGGTTGAGAGTGGGTTTCTTTAGGAGAGGGTCTACTCTTGCCTCCTTGAGACTGTTTGGAAAGTGACCAGAAGTTAGAGAAGTGTTGATGAAATGGGTGAGAAACGGTAGAATATCAGGAGCGATAGTCTGAAGGAGGTTAGAAGGGATAGGGTCCAGAGGACAGGTGGTAGGGCGGGCAGAGGTAACGAGGGTAAGAACCTCACTTGGCGAGAGAGGGGAAAAAGTAGTTAGTGTGCCGGTTGACCGTCGGTCAGGTGATCCAGCGGTGAGTAAAGGTGAGTCAGAAAAAGACGAGCGAATACCTTTTTCAACCTTTTTTTCAAAGTAGTTAACAAAGTCGCTTGACAGAAGGAAGGAGGGGGGAGGGGCTTTGGGAGGGTCCAAGAGGGTGGAGAAGATGGAAAATAGTTTTTTAGGATTGGAATAGGAAGATTGGATCTTGTCTTGAAAGAAAGTGCTTTTTGCCTGAGAGATCGAAGAAGAGAAAGAGGAGAGGAGAGCCTGATAGGTTAGGAGGTCGTCGCGGTGTTTGGATTTCCACCATTTCCGCTCTGCTGCCCGAAGGACGGTTCTATAAGCACGCAGTGCGTCATTTAGCCAGGGAGCAGGAGGAGACTGACGAGCCTGCCGAGATGTGAGAGGACAGAGAGAGTCCAGAGAGGAAGAGAGAGTAGAGAGGAGAGTTTCTGCAGCAGAGTTTGGAGGCAGGAGTTGGAAGGAGTCAGAGGAAGGGAGGGCTGAGAGCACCGAGGAGGCAAAAGTAGAGGGGGAGAGGGAACGGAGGTTACGGCAGACAAGTGCAGGATGCGAAGAGATTAGTTTGTTATGTTTGGAAAGGGGTAGAGAGAATGAAATGAAGAAGTGATCGGAGGTGTGGAGCGGGTTTACATAGAGGTTAGAAGTAGAGCAGTTCCTTGAGAATATGAGATCAAGGACATTGCCAGCTTTATGAGTTGGTGGGGATGGATACAGTGAGAAAGCAAAGGCGGTTAGCAGAGATGTTAGTTGGAGGTTATCTGATGGATCAATTGTCAAATTGTCAAATTGACCCTGTGTCATACGTAGGGATGGGTATCATCGTTAAGGTTTTAACGGTACTACTACTTTTATCGATAACGCTTGCTTATCGATCCGGTACACTTATCGGTTCTTTTGGAGAGAAAAAAAAAAGGTAAATTAACTAAACAAATTGCGAACAAAATTAGCATTGCTTATTATTTAAATTAAATAAATAATATTTCACATCAAAAGAAACAATGTTTTCACAAATTGTATTAAATTATCTGATGACAGAACTGCAAACAGAATAGCTGAAACTTCAACAAAATAAATAACTCGGTTACCTCTAATCATTAACCCATGTTTGTATAATTGAGTTAACTCTGTGTGTTGCTGCTAGCATACATAATACCTGACGTGGAAAAGTTACTCGTGGATGGGGCTACAGAGCTACTAGAAAGACAGTCGAACCCGGTGCATTTCTCCGTCTGAATGTGGTGCACTTTTGCAAGATGTGTAGACAAATTGCTCGTGTTACCGCCCTACACTCTTATTTCACTTTTGGCAACAAGCATTGTCCACATCGAGACGGGTAAAGTTTAACCACACCTCGGAGTGCGTTCTCTCCGCCATTTCCTGTGTGTGTGTGTGTGTGTGTGTGTGTGTGTGTGTGTGTGTGTGTGTGTGTGTGTGTGTGTGTGTGTGTGTGTGTGTGTGTGTGTGTGTGTGTGTGTGTTGCATGTAGCAGCTGTGTGTGTGTGTGTGTGTGTGTGTGTGTGTGTGTGTGTGTGTGTGTGTGTGTGTGTGTGTGTGTGTGTGTGTGTGTGTGTGTGTGTGTGTGTGTGTGTGTGTGTGTGTGTGTGTGTGTGTGTGTGTGTGTGTGTGTGTGTGTGTGTGTGTGTGTGTGTGTGTGTGTGTGTGTGTAAACTGCCCCGCCCCCTCGCACACAGACAGGGGAGAGAGAGATCTCTCGTCTGGATTGGAAAGATCGAAAATACTAAAAATAACGCATTTTGCAGTCTTTTTGCATATTAGAAACAGAGTTGGCTACACTAAAACTGCAATATAATGTTTGTGTAGCAATAATATATATGACATATTTTTTAGATGTCTCCAGTACCGATAAAAAGACCGATAACGTCGGAGCTTAACGGTACCACAGTCTTTAATAATTCAGCCCCGGGGCCCGTTTAATACCGGGGCTCGGTACCCATCCCTAGTCATACAGGTGTCACCTGTAAGATTATTTGATTGGCTTTTTGCCGTTAGATAGAACAGATTATAGACAGGGAAGCGGGGGAAAGAGGGGACAAAAGACGGGGGGGATCCAATCCGAGACCACTGTGGTCAGGACTCGGTATACGACCCCAGGACTGGATATCCTAAAGAACTGCGCTGTATGCAACGGTGTGCAAAAGTGGATGCTGCATGCGTGTTTAGATATAGCAGTGGGAATCAAGAGCATTGTCGCATTATTTTTATGTTTGTGCAAAATTCTGTATCTCAAAATACAGTAGGGGTGTAACAATTAGTCAAATGTAAAAATAAATGAAAAGCCAATACTACTATGAACAATCAGTCAATCTGGTTGATATTCAAGCGTGGTGGTCCAGAAAGTCTATTAGAAGTAAATGGTTTACTAGCTCTTTAGTCACTACAGTGGTTAGATGGTGGTTTACATTTTCTTTGAGTGCTGCCCCACATTGGCTTCCAAGTGTTTATAGTAGGATGGTTGTAAATAGAGAATGTTGTTCAGTTTTGTGTCGTCCTGAGAAATATATTGTTAAGCTAAATGAATGTGAGCATCTATACACTCAAACCTACACAGACCCACTAGCTGTTTAGGCTCCCTTGAGTATAGTAGGGAAACTACTCCCAAGAGGAAGCCTAGTGGCCAGCTCTAGAAGAATGTCTTCGAGCTTGGCAACTGAACATTTTCAAGTAAAACTTCAATTACCACAACTGGAAGGGGAAGTCCCCGGTATTTAAAAGCCACGACAACAAGGAATATGTGGGCAGGGTATCTTTTTGAGAGGGATTTATTTGTTGGGAATCAGACAGAAAAAAAAAAAGTATCAATCTCAACTGCTTTGTTGGGTTACAATTCAGGGTCAATGTGAAGTAATCTGGCTATTGAAGCATGTGTTCATTAAATGTCAAATAAGAGTGTCTCCATTGTTCTTCTTGCTCTCTCTCGCTCTCTGAAAATAAGGAATCACTATAAGTCAGGGATGCAAACACACGTATGGTGAAAAAAGAGAGAACTATTCGAAGAAGAAAAAAAACTGCGTAATATACCATCTGACAAAGGCCTATACTATAATGCTTCAATTAACTGGCTATTCTTTATAATATACTCAGATCAATAGGAGACAGAGATGTTAAGTTATAAATAAAAGGTTTTTATTATTATTTACACCAGGGGTGGGGAACCTTTTTCCTCTCAAGGGCCATTTCAATTTTTACAACATCCTCCGAGGGCCGTACAAATGATTGAACTCAACCTCTGCTTAAAAAAACAAAAATCACACGACTGAACACGACTGCATGTGCACGGTTGTGGCATGACCACCAAAACAGAAATATATGGACACAAGACCTGTGCAAATGTATTTAGTATCCTATCTATGTGGACATCATTTAAGTGGGGGGGGGACCTCACATCCTCTAGGGGGGTCCGGGAGCAAAACAATTCTTCCCCCAGGAAGATTTTTTTTTAATGTTGAAGTCAAAAGCATCAATCTGGTGCACTTTGAGGGCAAAATTAAGAGGTCTATGGATACATCTTGCATATGAAACAGAACTGTAAGCAGATTTTTATTTTTCTTAATGGATATTTTACAAATTACTCCCCTATTAAACTTTATTCTTGTTGTTTTTAACAACTTTTTTGGGTACCATTTCACAATAAGACTACCCTTATAAAGGGTTTACGAATAGTTTGTAATTCATTTATTAATTAGGTTGTGAACACTTTATAAATCATGAATAAGCTTTTATAAGACATGAGATAAACAGGGCAACTGTGACCGTTTGCTTGCCAAATAGTGAGCCCACACGTATCTGTACTCCTAAGCCTTATTAGAAATGGTAGTACCATTAACAAATGGGAATGTGTTTTACACTTTACAATAAGGCTCCCTTTTGGCAACTATAAATGTTAGTAACTCGTAAATAAATGGTCATAAAGAGATGCCAAGAAACATCAAGATGGAAGGGGGAATCAACTCAGTGAACGACAGATACCAAGGATGCTGGCTGATTAAGAAGACGGAGTAAGCTAGAGCCAATATAAGGCTTAGTCATCTTGCCAAATAGTGAGCCTGTGTTGATGTATGAAAACTATGTTAGAACTGGTTTACAAATGGTTCTTAATGATTAATAAAGTGTTTACAACCTAATTAATAACCTAATTATAAACCCTTTATGAATCCTTTACAAGGGTAGTCTTATTGTAAAGTGGTACCCTTTTTTGTTACTGTCATATAGTATTTTATACCTGTTTTTCATTTAGTCTCTTATTTTTTTATAACTATAATGATCATATCAAGGTGTGCCTTAACTTCACTTAGCTGAGGTTATTTGAGCCTCTCAGTCTGTCAGGACTCGGAGAGAGCAATCTTCCACCTGGTCATAGAAAAAGCTATCAGATCGCCACTGGGCTTACAACTAAAAGCCAGGTAAAAACTGCGGCATGTGTACGGCTCCTTATGGGTACTGAAATATTTGAAGTGCTGGAGCGGGGTTCCGTCAGCACTACACCACGTGATGACACCTTACGCTCGTGTTGTGTTCAAGGAACCTGTCCTTGGCCAGGAAAAACAGGCACTCGCTTGTTTAATTATTTTGCGGGCTAGATTTCTTAAACATTTTTTGTTTAAGAAAAAACAAAATTACACAAATCAGCGTTAAAAAAGCAGGAGGTGCCGAAAAGCGACTAATTTGCATGCATGATAAGTGGAAGAGAAAGTATTTGGCCATACAAACAACAAGCTGTGAGGCGAGCCACAAGGGTAATCACGTTAGACAATCCCCCCCTGAACAATTGTGTGTGTGCATGAACAAGAGTGTCATATTCCTTGAGATATGCACTGAGACTATTTTCAGAAACCGTGACACAACACACAGTGCGCGCAACCACTAACACACAACTACACACACACAGTGCTTATATAGAGCAGAAAATGACGACACATGAGGCAGAGTGGAGGTCTTCCCATGCCCCCCCTGCCCTTTCTGGTGGACTTGGACATCTCCCACAGACTGAGCTGTAAATAGACAGTACCCCAAAAACCTACACACACACACACACACACACACACACACACACACACACACACACACACACACACACACACACACACACACACACACACACACACACACACACACACACACACACACACACACACACACACACACACACACACACACACACACACACACACACACACACACACACACACACACACACACACACACACACACACACACACACACACACACACACACACACACACACACACACACACACACACACACACACACACACACACACACACACACACACACACACACACACACACACACACACACACACCTCTATTTAACTGCCTAATACTCTGGCCTGACACCATATATTCAAACTTTTGACTCTAAACCGAGGAAAAGCTACATATTCACTACAGCAAGATCACATTTGAAATTAACTTAAAATAAAAAAAAACGTGAGAAAGTTTTGCACACATTGACCTGGGGAGGTCTGAAAAAGTAAAGTATACAGTACTACTTGCTGGGCAGCTTCCATCCTCGCTGGCAAGCTGACAGAACATATGTAACCGTAAAAGACTAAACATCACAGGAAGAGTTTATGATATGTCAAGAGGGGTCTAATAGCTAAACCACAACACAGAAACAAGGGTTTATCGAACCATTTGTCAGGAGGGAACCAATTCAAGTATTGCACAGTAACAGTAAGGTGCCATAAATGAGTGTAGTCTAAGATATTGCTCTTTAGGTGGATTTTATTGTTACCGTCTGGTGTGAGATGGTATGGGGAACACATGCAAACACATTACGTCACACAGACACAAAGATATCTTGACATATAATCTGATCCCTCCAGCCAAAAAAGCACTAAATAAATGTTCATAAGCTTATTAGGACAGGTCAGTGAAATTGAGGCAGAACTTAAAGGGGACCTATCATGCTAAATTCACTTTTGTACATCTTTTATACATGAATATGTATCCCCGGTGTGTCAGGGAACTCACCAAGTGTCATAAAACACAACCCTCTCTCTTTTCCTCCATACCCAAATCTCTAAAAACGGGGCTGCAACGGATCTGATACAGACCGATACAGATTTGAAATTGTTCTGACGTCAGAAACAGGGAGCTCAGCCTATATGGGCAACTCTCCACCTATCAGGGGAATGAGAGGTTGCGTGGCATGGTAACAGCATGGTAACAGCATGGTAACAGCATGGTAACAGCATGGTAACATGACGCTCGTGCCTCGCCCCCCTCCTTTCCACTTTAAGTAATATATTTACTACAGGAGATCAAGAGGAAGTGAATAATTGAATATGTCTGCTCAAAGCTGGGACATAGGGATGGGTATCGTTTGAAATTTATCGATTCCGATTCTTATCGATTCCCCGTTTCGATTCCAAAATTGTAAAAGAGGTCAAACGTTTAGATAACAAAAATATCTTTATTCTTTTAAGCTTAAATGACATTTTTACAAATAAAAAATATACATGCAATACAAATGTATTGCACAATAGCTGTGCTTTATTTTAACTGAGCTATGCTTGTGGCAAGCTATTAACAGGCATTACACTGTGCCTTGTCTTTTTCTTTTTTAGTGTAGTGGAGCCTCACTTCCGAGCGTTTACCGCGATCCATCGTTGGTGTTATGAAGTGACTGAGCTCGTGAACTGTCTACGGGAGGGCGGGGGGAGCCTCGCTGCGGGGAAACTGTGGACCTCTGTTGCCTGTCAGCGCAACTTACATGATGCCGTTAATTATTAAGGGGCAGTGCCGGCCGTCAGCAAACCGAGCCGGCCGTTCTGTGATTCTCCAGAACACACAGGTGGCCAGTCCGCCCTTACCCTGTATTCCACCGCAGCGCAGACGGACCCGGTGGAATACAGGGTCTACCGCATTTAGGAACCGTTAAGCACAACCAAAATTGTGTATTTTGTATGGGTACCTGGTACCCGGCATTTTCTTATCGGTTCTCACCTGGAACCGAATTTTGGTTCCCAACCCTACTGGGACATGGATGTTATTTTGCAGAAAACAGTGGTACCCATCATCATGCATCTATTTACTTGTAGTCCACCAGCATCCACTGCAGCCAATTACTTCCAAGTAAACTTTACTAAAGAAGATAGCGAAACCAAGCAATCAGGATTGACTGACAATCACTTATTTCAGTTAGTATTTAAGAATACTGAGAGGCTTTAAAACATTTACCATTACACTGCAGTGCAGCATTTGTTGTTGTACTGTGACCTTGCAGGAGAAGTGAGACGTCAACAACAGCTATACCTAAGGCTTGATACAATCCAGAGGCAGGTCAAATGCAATGGAAAATGCAATACATCCTGATAATGTTGCTAATAATAGGTTATAAGTTGCCCTGGGTGATAGCATTTAAAGTGCATACATGTTTTTTAAAGTTTCTGCCATTCAAAAGGAATTTGTGTATTCAGAAAAGCTAACCATGCTTTTTAGATAACCAACTGAATACTGATCCTGCCAATTTGGTACTGACTTATTAACTCTGCATTAGGGCTGTACCCGAATATTCGACTATTCGAATATTCGTTCGTTGGTCAACTATTCGGGTTTTAATTTCATTATTCGGATATTCGTTTTTTTTATTTATTTTCAATTCAAATTTTTTCCTAAATGTATGCTATCAATAAAGGCGAATTTCCATATTCTTATACTATATTTATACTTTTGAATTGCACTGTTAAAATGCGGAAATATATACAATCTCAGCCCGTGCTCCTGACATCGCGTTCACTCACGAACGCAAACGGCACGCTTCACCTCGCTTCACCTCGTTTCACACACCTGAACACAAAATGCCGAAGACTTCAGCTGTGTGGGACCATTTTAAATTGGACGATGGTAAGAAGAAGGCAGTGTGCCAAATATGCGACAAGAAACTGGCCTACCACGGTGGCACAACAACTCTGAAAAGTCACCGGATGCTGTAAGTACTAGCCTAGCTTAGCTTAGCTTAGCTGTTGTCAAGTTGCCATGATGAAGCTGCTTTATCCGCCGTTTAAACAGTAACGTTACACATGATAAAATCGTGCACTTACTTTGCTTGGAAAATAGTTGCAAGCAAGCAACCGAATAGTTTTTTTATATTAGTTTTTCAATTTGATCCGAATAGTGAAAATAATAGGAGCAATGTGGGAACATCTGGGACTAAGGCAATTATTGGCATACAGTTCGTTCATTTATTTTTCGTTCTTCATTTATTTAAATACTGTTTACTGTATCGGTAACAAGTATTACACTGTTAGGCCTACTGTTACGGCTATGTTATTAAAAGCATTGTTGTTATAACATAAATATGTGTTTTGTATCTTCAGGTTGTAAAACGTAATTTGGAACCAGATTTGGTCCCCAGGCGCTGCACTGCGGCTCGGTTAAATGCAGAGGACACATTTAGTTTTAATGTATGCGACTACTGAGACAATAAATAAATATAAATCGTAATAGTATGCTCTTTCTGCACTTCTGCTTAACAGCATGTTGTCAGGTGTCTCGGAGCGTGTTATTAAATTTGTTTGTAAAAAAAAAAACGTTATTTAAAAAAAAAGATCTTTCCGCACCGAATATTCGCTGCTGATTACTACCGAATATCCGGAGCCCGGAAAATGGTATTCGGGACAGCCCTACTCTGCATCAATAGTATACATTGATTCACTTTTAGTGAACCACAACTCATTAGACGTTCCCTGCACCTTTACAAGTTAGGTGAACTGAATGTGCAAGGAGGACAATAATAGGTGTGTGAATATTGTATATGACTGTATGTGTGTGTATTGTGCTGCCAAATAAATAAAGTTGCGTTTGGAGAGCATCCCCCGCTCTACACAAAATCCACTGATATTGACAGCAAGCACTAAGTGTGTTACTCAATCCCACAAAACAAGTGTCACATGCTATAGCAACATTGGTTACAAAATTGCCAGAAATTGTCAGAAAGAAAGTGGGGTGTCTTTTTACTTTTAGCCTACATTTTAGGGTTTTAAAATGATCATAAGAATAACTGTAGGAATTTAAGTCCATTAACTACTTAGTAGAGATGCAGTGGTCCAGCCACCAATGGAAACCGTCCAGCTGTCAGTCAATCAGCCATGACCCATCAGTATCTTATATCTGAATTTAAACACATGGGTTAGGGTTAGCTAACCTTGCTAAGGCTGTCTATTCTTACATGGGTCTGTAGCTACATTATTAATAGGAACCAGCATTGCTTGCTAATTGATGAAGAGTGGACATAGAGAGAAAAAGAGAACAAAGATACAAGAGAAACATGATTGCCAAGGTACACTGTGAGCACAGATGGATTTCCAAATCCCTTTCACCCTGCAAGAATCCTGTTGCACAGCTTTAGTGGTATTTAGAGAATCTATGTTGTTTAAGCATTGGTCCTTCAGCAAAATTCATTGAGATTTAAGATATAAAAAAATTATCAGCATACAAGCGCTATAGAAGGGTTGCCACGATGACTAACAATATGTGTTCTGGAAGAAGACTGATAACAACAACAACAACAACAACTTCAATGCCACAACAATTCCACACAATGACATATGATTGTGTCTCCTGTATGACCGTACTGTTGTACAGTAAATTACTCCCTGCTATACTTTGATCATGAGTTCACACATATTGTTAATAGTAAGAAAAAGGTCACTTACATTTTGAAACACACAGCTAAACGGATTGTTGGTAAAGTTCTATGCCACTACGGAAAAATGTATGGTGCTTAACAAGTGTGAAACCCGCACACATAAACAACCAGGCCAGGCACTTCACTGAACAGAACATTAGCTGCGAGTGCAAAACCATCCTGATACATATGTCAGAGTTTCCCACACATAGACTATACTTGGGCGGGCCGCCCAGGTATATTAACTGCCGCCCAAGTAGGGGTGGGCGATATGACGATATTAGGTCTCCACGATATGCTTTTTCAGAGATATCGTCCTATCGTGATAAAATAAAATTGAAAAAAAAATTTGAACAAAAAAAAATAGCGGGAGGGGAAGAGGCTCTCCGTGCGCGGCGCAGGGGGCTATGACAGCGGACGGAGAGCCTCTTCCCCTCCCGCTCCCCCAGCCTCACCTACTGATTTTTATTTCACCATATATCAAGCCCGATCGATTTCACAATGTCAGCGCACCTCTGCTTTCGTTCAGTCCGAGTTGTTTGACACGCTCCCAAAGTCCCCGCCCCCTTTCTTTGCAGCGAGCAACCATAGGGCAGGCATTTCATAAAGGGGCTCCTTATCAAAAGACTAGCAAACGGTGGAAAGACATAACTGACGCTGTGGCGTTTTATGTTTTTCCCTTCAGTTATGCTAAAGTCTTTTATTACACTTCAAGTCTACTCTAAAGTTTACATTTTAATTGTTTGGCACTGACTTTTCCTCATTGATATTTTATGTTTTACTTAGTTATGTTTTACCCTCCCTTTCATGTTTATTGATGTTCACTGCTCACTTGTTCATTCAGGGATTCATTTCTCAAATAAAACCAGCTTGAAATGCTATTTTGGTCTGTTACTCCTTTTTGTTTTAGTTTCTGTTACCTTGTAGGTGCTTGTACTGTTAAGTAACTTGAAAAACAACCATAATAACCGACATGAAAAAATATCGTGATATATATCGTCTATCGTGATACTGCCTGAAAATATCGTGATAACATATTTTTCAATATCGCCCACCCCTACGCCCAAGTATATATTTTTTTGTTTTTTTTATTCGTCCGTGACCACGATGCCATCTGCGATCGATTAACTTGTGGACAATGATCCCTCGCTCCCTTGCTCTGATCTCGCCTCCTTCTGGCCTGTTAAGTGGCCTGCCTCACACTAGTGTTGTCACGATACCAACATTTTGGTTTCGATACCGATACCAAGTCAAGAATTGCGATTCCGATTCTTTTTCGATACTTTTCTTAAAAAAAGGGAAACAGTCTTAAATATAAACAGGGATGCAAACTCATCAGGTATGAAAAAGGTGACAAGGATCCGAGCCCCCCGACCCACGGAATATCGGCTTTAAAATTAGGAATAACAGATGATTTTAGCAGTCAGAACAACTAAAGCAGCAGGTAATAATAACAGAAACGCCAAAGAGTCACATCTAATATAAATATATATAAAAGCATTTATTTGAATTGTGTCGCAGTGAGTTTAACATTTTGGCAGCACTGTTGAGCATTTTGAAAATGTATTTTCATGCCTCTGTGCAAGGCTTAGTCTTTCTATCTTTATGGCCACTGGTGTAAAGTAACTAAGTTCATAAACTCAAGTACTACTTGGGTACAATTTTGAGATACTTGTACTTTATTTAAGTATTTCAATGTTTCTTTTGCTACTTTGTACTTCTAATCCACTACAGTTCAGAGGTACATGGTGTACTTTTCCTCCACTACATGTATTAATACCTTTAGTTACTTTACAGATGTGGATGAATGATGTGAAATATAACCAAGTGTTGAATCAGACTTTAGTTCCACCTGGAGTAAATCCACCAGCTACCCTGCAGTCTACAAAGTACTTCAGACTAGCTGCACCTTCACCAGCTTTGAGAACACTTTCATGATCAATCATTATAAAACATATCATATATATTATTCTGAAATGGACCAATCTGCACAATGACTACTTTTACTGTCGCTACTTTTTACTTTTACTGTAACAGAGTATTCCTACACTCTGGTGCTTCTAGTACAAGACCTGAGTACTTATACTTTTACTGTCGCTACTTTAACTATATTTTGATGATAATACTTTTGTACTTTTATTTGAGGATCATTTTGATTGCAGGATTGTTCCTACATTCTGGTACTTCTACTTTAACTCAAGTACAAGACCTGGGTACTTCTACTTTTACTCAAGTACAAGATATATACTTATACCACCTCCGTTTATACACTATGAAAAAAACTAATAGAAAACGAAGGCTAAAGCTAACGTTAGCAGATAGTGATGCTAGGTTGCTAGTTAAGTTTGCTCAACCATAATATTGCGACAGAAAAACTTTTCAGTGCACATCATGCTCTGCCGCTCCGACAGGGAGCTCTGCTCTGAACACCTGAACCGCCCGTTCACAGACTTCTGGCGTCTTTTTTGTCAACAAGCCGAGGCGCAGCGGCAGTTGCACTCCCTCTTTCAGCCATGCTTCTCGTTTTTTCACATGCTCTGGCAGCTAGCGCGTGGCCGCGTGCACGAGAGAGGGGAGGCACTTGAGCGTGCTTGAGAGGGGCGGGACTGCAGGCACGTCTGCAGTGCAGGGAGTGGAAGCAGAGCGCTGAACACACACGGCTCTTATTAAAACGGCGCTTTTTCACGGGAGTACTTTTCCCCGTCATTCTTAAAGTACCGATACTAATGAAACGGAGGAATCGTACCGTTTTTAACGGCAGGGTATCGCGGTACCTTTCAAGTATCGGTACACCGTGCAACACTACCTCACACAGGGTCCTGATACATATGTATAACTACGTGCATGGTGAAACTCATGGGGAAACTTATGTATTGAACCCTGTGGTTAAGGTTTAATCATGTTCAGGGAAAATAACTTGGTTATGGTCAGGGAAAAATCGGGTTGTTGGTCAAAATCACTATTAGATTGTGGGTCTTTCTGGACATGGTTTAAATGATAACAGCCTGGTTATAGTTAGGGATTGATTTTAATCATAATTACAATATTGTGTATTACTGCTGATTTGTATTCCATATTTTATTCTTTCTATTCCATTGCAATGTAAATACTGTTATATTTTATTTTTTATATTTTTCTAGTTCTCTACCCGTTTTTAATTCTTGTTTTTTTATGCACCACGACACCAAGTCAAATTCCTTGCACGTGTAAACCTACCTGGTAATAAACCTGTTTCTGATTCTGATTTACTGTTTGTAGAATACAGGAAGCAAACGCTGGTCTCCCAACATGTTGTCGACCCTTCCTACCACACAGACCTTCTCTCTCTGCGGACGGACATCGCAGCTCTTTAACAACTTAACAGGATTTCCTCTTTTGCTCCCTATAGACTCCAATCATCATCTTTTTTCTGCTAGAGAGCTTTGTAGATTGAACATAAATATATGTTGTTATGGGTTCTTTTCTGAAATGATTTACGCTCTCTATTATCTTGGGAGGACAGTTTTGGCTAGCACTAACTAAATCATATTACAAACACATATAAACTACAACCGAACTTAACAACATTTTTTTTGTCATTGCCAATTGGCAAGATGTTCACAGATAAAAGTAATTCATTGATAATTCAGTTTGTTTCTTGGATTATATTTGGGACCATATTTGTCTCAAAGTAGACAGTAAATGAAACAGCATGGGAAAATAAAGAGGGCAGTTTCAGTCAATACATGTTACTGTTTCACTATAGCTTCACTGATTGCTTATTTTCTGTGATACTGGAAATTATAGTAACTTGACTTCTGATTAAATACATGCATCCTGCTTCATGTTGACCTCTATAGTTTGTAGTTTTCTAAAAATAAAAATGCTTTCCCATACAGATAGGCTGACCCTTTCAGAACACAGCAGCAAATACAGAGGAGGATCCATCCGTCCTAAAACATCTCAGAAAACTGGTTTGATCATTCATTTCTGGAGCCTAATCTATCCTTCATACCAAAGAAAACAGTGATTCAAATGTGTTCCTGCCACTCTGCATTGGAAATAAGCGTTCTATCAAAAACAGGGTGTGTGCACTCCCACTATAAAATGTAAAAATCTCTCTCTTCTTTCTAATGCCACACAGAAATGCACAGTGAATTCTGGGGGAGTGCAACACAGAACAGCAAGTCAGCAGGAGGGAACTTAGGTGGCCAGTCAGGAGGTTCCTGCTGTGTTTCATACGAGGCAGGAATTTTAAGCCTAGGAGGTAGGAGTATCAAAAATCCCCAAAACAATGCATGTATAAAACATACAGAAACACACTATGATAAAAGCATTTCAAATGGTATGGACTGATTTCTATTCCATTACAAGTTGGTTACATATATGTTTGTTACTTACATTACATCCTGCAAGTTCCTTTAGTGCACTGAAGGCTTTCTTGAGCAAAGGTTTGGCCTGAATGCATCCAATACAAACAGCCTACTGTAAGCTCTTTAATATGCGCTTTACTCTGGAGTCTAGATTATTTAACTGCAAGTGCTGAAAGTCCACTTTTGCAAAGACTTGGAAATCCGGCCAGTAAAGCCAGCAAGGCCAACAATAGCCTAATTAGACATTTCCTACATAATAAGGTAAACAGTAGCGCAAAGCTAAATATGGAAATATAAAAAGCAGCCGTTTCTTTCAGGGTATAATGTGAGCAGTCCAACAACCAAGTCTTTTGGAGGCAGTACTTCTAACATGAAAATGTCACGACCCATGTCGTTTTTTTTTCTTCTTTTTTTTTTTTTCTTTTTTTCCGTCCGTGACCATCTGCGACCGATTAACTTGTGGACAATGATCCCTCGCCTCCTGTACCCAGTCCCGGACTGGCCATCGGGAGGACCGGGGGATTTCCCGATGGCCTGGCCTGTTAAGTGGCCTGCCTCACACAGGGTGACTGGCTGTCTACATGATGTGGCCTGCCGACATGGCCACTGTCATACAGATCATAAATCAAAGCCCTTGATTGGTCTCTGTGTGTCATTCAAGCTCGGGATAACCTCAGCTCAGGTGAGGTAAAGGACTCTCTGAGTGTTTAGATAGTTAACGTAGGCCCATTCCAAACCGCCCCCTACCCTACCCCTCCGTTTGAGCGTTCACACGGAGGGTCCGCCATATTGAGGGCTGTTCCAAACCAACGAGTGTGGAGCATATCGAGGAGGGGGGAGAGGGCTATCAAGCCCTCAAACAGCGAGTCTGCATCGGTGCTGACTTGAGACCGGTCTCTACCTGACCGGAGTCAACGCTGTGTGTGTCCGTCAAGAAACACGCTGTTTACAAGTAGTTCCAGCAAACATCCACTGATAAACTGCGATGTTAACAACCTCATGATAACCGCATATGTTTTTAACTTAGGATCATACCTGTGTTTAGTCTAGAAAAAGGTAAATGTGTGCATTTTATTATAAAGTTGTGTATATTTACAGACTGTTGCAAAAACTAAGAAGCTTATAAACATCAGGTTTAAAACTAAAAGAGCTTTACAAAAAACACAATTAAAGATGTTTGGAGTTTTATTTGAGTTATTAATTTACATTTTTTGTCTAAGAGATACTGATTTGAAACCGTTGTTACATACAGTTACGGCATTTCCTGTTTCTGCCGGAGAGAGGGGAGGCCGTCCCAAAGCTTGCTGCTGTATTTACTCCCTCCATCTGACAGGAGGGAGCCTCGTTGAGCTGCGAGTGTGGCTACAGACGGAGTTCACCCCGTCACGGAGGGGTAGGGTCGAGGGAGTGGTTTGGGATTGGGCCTTAGTCTAAGTTCTCAGTGGGTCTCAAACGGTTTGGACACCATTTATGTAAACACATATTTCCATTTGAGAGGGTAGTGATTAGTAAAATATGCACGAATAAATAAATAAAAAGTTAATTAGGTGAAAAAAGGTAAGATACACTTTTAAAACTTGTTGAGAGCTAAAACTAGTCTTTGCTGCTGCCTCAAAGAGCAGAGGGAGAGGAGGGAGACAGGAGAGGCTGATTCAGGAGCACAGACACACTCACAACTATAAATGAACCAGAAATAAATAAATAAACAAGTTTCAGTGTTTTTTTTGATTGATTATTGAAATGTATACAGTTATTTTTCATATAGGTGTTTCCATAGATCTAGTATCTTTATTTTCCCCTCAAAATGCACCAGATTGATGCATTTAACTCCAAAATGTAAAAAACAATCTTACCGGGGGAGCATACCCCCGGACCCCCCTAGAAGATTTGAGGTCCACCCCCACGATAGGTTCCTAAATACATTTACCATTTTTTTTAAAATAGTAACCCATGTCCATATGGTTATTTGTGGGTAGTAGATTTAAACTATAGGGCTATCACTATGGGCCCTGCCTGTACCTGTTCACTCTGCCACCGCGTGAAGGGTCTGCTAACAAGCGACCAACAGAAAGGTTAATGTTGTTGCACGTCACGTCACCTCAAACCCCCCCCCCCCCCCCCCCGCTACCACCACCCCCCCAAGTATATTTCAGATCTGTGGGAAACACTGTACCCATTTTGCTATAAAACTGTTCACCAAAAAGATTTATAATAAAAAAATAGCTGTGATCACATGTTTTTAATTAACACATCTAGACAGCTGAAACAATGGTGCCATTTCTCACTGTGAGATTACTCGGTGGAAAACATGCATTCAATCAAGCTACTGAGCAAGATAGAGAGGGTGGGGGGGATGGAGATGAACAGAGAGAAAAACACACAAGAAAGATAATGAGGGACTGATTTTCCATCCATCTGTCCAGAGATTCTGTGAGGACCATAATGCCTGCAATTGTGTTTTTGATTTTTGCAGTAAAATTGGTCACGGTTAAATCTCTTCTAACTGTGGCATGGTATGCAAATGACAGATGGAACACTGAATCTGCAACAGTAATGAACAGTCCTAAATGGCTCATTAGAATTCATGATTTGAATAGCTAATCAAGTATTTAATGTGCGTAAATTGTGTAAACATAATGCCTTTTTTCAGACTCAACCAAATGCTGAATTGAGTGTCTTATTTAGGCCACATTTCTGGATCAATTGCTCAACCAACCTCAGTATTGGAGCTACACTACCTCTATAAGTAACGACACAAAATAATGTCCACTCCTACTCAGTGTTGGGACTAACGCGTTACAAGTAACGCGTTACTGTAACGCCGTTATTTTTGGCAGTAACTAGTACTCTAACGCATTACTTTTTAAATTCAGTAACTCAGTTACCGTTACTACATGGTGCGTTACTCCGTTACTGCGTTAGTTTTTTTATATAGTCAACAGCCAGGCGAACAGAGATGAGAACTGTACTTAAGTACAGCACTTGAGTAAATGTACTTAGATACTTCCTGTGTCACATGCGGAGACGGGCTGTGGGCGTGTTTGTGTTGTTTACTAACAAGACTGTCATGGCGGCGGCGGCGGAGCTCAAGTCGAGTTTCTCCACCTGGAGATATTCTCACTATTTCACTTTTGTCGAGCACAAAGAAAATAACGTTTTAGTTAAATGTAAGTTGTGTCCTGGCGGGTCAAAGAGCCTATCTACTGCCCAAACCAGTCATTCAAATCTCTTAAAACATCTGCAAAAACAACATGCTGGGACGAAGCTAGTAGCTAACACCACAGAGACTCAGCCGACGCCACTCCACCTCCACCTGCACCTAAGCAACAGCGGCTGGATTTTAACCGAGGGACTGCTAGCCAGGGACAAGTCGATAAAGCCATTGCACGGTACGTTGTAGAACACATGCAGGCTATTGCTACATTGGAGTCACCCGCTTTCAGGGAGCTAGTTAGCATGATAGCATGTCCGGGCGGCACACGGCATATGAAACGGAAAACTTGTTCCAACTACCTGGAGAAAGAATATACAAAAATGTAAAGCCAGCTAATATCGATGCTATCCAGATTGCATATAATGCATGTCAAGTTGATCAACAGATTGTATTATTCTGCAATGCAATAACAGTACTGAAATGAAGGCTATAAGGGCATTCATATAATGGGAGCCCTTTTTTAAGTAACTAAAACGTTACTTTTCACAGTAACGCATTACTTTCTGGTGTAAGTAATCAGTAAAGTAACTGAGTTACTTTTGAAATGAAGTAACTAGTAATGGTAACTAGTTACTGGTTTTCAGTAACTAGCACAACACTGCTCCTACTACATTGCAAACACAAAAAAACATGGGGAACACATCATTAATTGAAGGCGTCAGAGGAGCAGTAGTAATGGAGCTATATGGTTTGTGAAGAAAATGAATGGGTCTGCCTATCAACCTCAGATTATTCTATAGTTTTGAACAATACTCCTGTGGGTATTATAGGATGTTCTAACTAGTTTCTCTGCAGGATTCTGGGAACATTGCAACCCTGGTAGCCACACGTTCATCATGGAGTCAGGAACATGCATCTTATATTTGGAAGTGCAGTAACTACTAGACTATAGTTGTAGGTAACCAACCAAAGCCTGGCCCACCTGTCTTCTAACTTAAAAATAGGTGGTTTGAGAACTGTAATGTAGATATGAAGTGGTTTGTTTAAAAAAAAAAAGTAAATGTGTTCACATGGTTACATTTCTCACCCTATACAAACCACCTAATATAAATTGTATTTTGAGACCAAGGTATTTCACTTTTGAGAGCAGGCTCCTTTTACAGTAGGTATCATTATGTGGAGTGCGTTTTCGTGATTTGCATTAGTTCACCTTGAACACTGTGACTGCTGACAAATGGAACAATTAACCTTGCAAAAATCACAAATACTGATCCACAACTGGTCATAACAGTTACACAACTAAAGTATAATACAAACAATAATGCCAGGGGCTCTTTTAATCCAAGTAATGGTTAATTGGCTATCATCACAAAAGTCAACAACAATTATCATTACCATAAACGAATTGTTTTACTTAATACTTTTGATTTTCAACAAATTAGGTAACCGTCAGTAAAAAGACAGGTAAACACATTTAGTGAATCCCTGATTACAGCTTCAGTTGGGCTTCTTTAAGTTTACCCTATTTGTGAGATTGCATATTTTTGAAAGGCAGAGCTGGCTTCTTTGAAAAACACGAAAGGGTGTTTAATATCACACCTGTCAGTTGCACAAAAATAATAATATTTGCCATCTAGAATCTCAAGTTGTGAAACAATATCCTATTACAAGTATCTGAAAATGTCATATGACCTTGCTTACAATAAATTGTGAAAAAAATGTATATGAAAATATAAAACATTGAAAAGAAACGGCAACAAAATAATATGTTTTTCTTTCAGAAATGTAGAAGATCCTGGAAAGATATTTGAATCATTGGTAACTGTTTTCATACAATCTGATGCTTAGCACTGTGATTCAATCGCAACTGTTAACATGGAGGCACAAACTGGGGCTACTTTGAGTACTGCTGCTCTCAGTGGAACGTATTTGAACTGAAAATGGGTCACCTTTTATATCATCAAGCCACAAGTATATCTTCAAATTGTATAATTTAAGAGATTATGCACCATGTGCAGCTCACATCCAGCAGTATAGAAGAGTGTAATAAAACAAGTAATTGGTTGCATCCTTCCCCTCTGTTCCACTGCATACCTGCGGCAGATTGCACAACTCTGTGGCAAAAGCAGACGGAGAGGGTAGCAACAGTGTGCCTTTCTGCCGACGCATCTCACTACGGATGCTAGGGCATTTCCCATTATCTACAACCATGACATGGACAAACTAAAAAAGGCTAGTCAAGTGGTGGAATATGATCAACTATTTCACTCCCATTAACGGGAAGTGTGGGTTCTTTTTTTACCAAATCGGAAACGTGTCCTACCTGTTTCTGCTGTTCCAGGAGGAAGAAGAGGAGGAGCAGGCGCATCAGGATGAAGATAGGTGCCGCATTCAGAAGATCAGGAGAGAGCAAGTTGTAGCAGAGACGAGGTGGTGCTCCCCCTTCAGTCACCACGCACCTCCCGACACTTAGTTACTTTTGGCGCAGTCTCCTAAGTGCAGGCGAGGAGCATAATTGTTATACATTATTGTTCGAAATTAGTACTGATTTGCCTGTGATGTTCAGAAAAGGGTCTAACCAGTCATTTAATTAAAAGGAGGGCAAACCATGAACACAGTTTTAGTTACCAAAAGTGAGCTGCAGTGTGCTGTGCAATGTCACAATTCATACATCATTGTTAATAAACAGCCTTAACAACAGTATAAACCACCAACACAAGGGATTTAATTAAGATAGCTTTAATGTTACATTTCAAACTTTTACAATAGACGGGACTTTCCTTAATATGCTACACAAAGTTAGCTTTCTACGTTAGCAGTGCAGGTGTCTGGTGAATTACGAATGTTTGCAAATCGGTTCACAAGCCATTCATTGAATTACAGTATTAATAATAAACCGTTTTTCCACTTACCTTTTGCTTTCCTTGACTGGCTCAGTTTGTGCCTCATATAACGTAGCCTTAGCATTATATTGTTTTAACGTTTGAGATGTTGGTTGTGATTAGCTGATCTGAAATGAATGAGCATTCGAGATGTAAGCTAACTTGTGGCTAGCTTGTTAGCATCAGTTTGTATTTGTTGTACTTAAAAAGGAAAACTTTGAAAACAACACTTACCGCAGTTTCAATACATTTCCATTCCTCATGAATTCTGCAATTGTTGGCAAATGAAAAATGTCCGCATAATTATGCTTATCTTGATATTAAAGAAAACTCCTGACACGTGCTTCTTTAACATGATAAAGATGGCCGACGGAAAAGGGCAATGCCAAATTAACACTCGAAGAAGAAAACACCAAAACAGTTTTTTAAGGGGGCCTCATAAGAAAAACAGGCTACATTGGATAAAAGGAAAAAAGTTGTAATCTAAAACAATTATTATCTGCGGCATTTATGTAGCCTTAAAGTTTTCTTTTTAATATATTGATGTTGGGTCATAATTTAACTGAATGTTAACCTTAATGTTATCATGGTACACTGATTGACAAGAACATTTTAAATGGCACTCCATATGAAAAGGATTGCCAACCCCTGCTCTTATGTGGAATATAAGAAAATCTACAAGATCTTTATTTGCATTATTGCAGGATGTAATTTATGTAATCTTTACATTAACATATGTGGAACAGAGGTCACATTATGTAGGTCACTGCTTATAAAGAGATTCTGGACAATCTGGACCTACTGGCTAAGAAAGAAAAAAATGCACTGTAGATGTTAAATCCAGATGTATTGTTTGTAATGTAGTAAACACAGAGTTGAGAAATGTTACATTTTAATTTAAAATAGAGTATATGACAATTGGAGTTAAAGAATACATAATCCTAACTCAACTTTGCTTTATGGATATCCTTTTGACAAAACTAGCCTTGGTTGCTTGGGTGTAAAATAAAATAAAAATATAAAATAAAATATTTCTTTGTAAATTTTAGATGCAGCAATGTATGTTTACTGAGTCAGGTGAATTTGTGTAAGATCAGATACAGTACTGTCTCGATCTTTTGTTTTCTTTTAACCATCTTTACTAAGGCTTGCTTCTTTGAAGTTGTATTTGCTGCTGTCTTTCTGCAGTGAGCAACATGCAGGGCCTGAAAATGGATTTACTGGCAGAGATTTACATTTTTCCATTACGCAGCACACGCATGTTGCCAGGGTGGGTTGGTTGGAAAAAGCCCTTATTGGTCGTTGTATTCTTGAAAACACACCTGTCTTTATTCTGCCCTGTGGAGAAACTTTTGTTCTATGCTGACTGTCACTGCAGCCCACTGTGATGAGTTTTGCTGTCCATTATTAGAGGAAGATGAAAGGGGTCATGTTCACATCGCCCATGATGCAAAGAGTATTTCTGTGATTTCTATCAGCAGATGTGTCGCTGACCTGCTCTCTTACCCAGGCCGGGGTGTGCAGAGGCACAAATGGAGCAGCAGGAGCAGATGGGAGCGAGACGGATGAAAGGAGGATGAGACAAGAGCTGTGTGCTTAATATTTAACCAGTGAAGCAGCATGCTGCTCCGCCCAGGAGGGGGGAGGATAAAACCATCAAACTGAAGTGACACTGATTATGGAGATGCTTAAATTCACAGGTGGAAAGTACTTTATAGTCTTCTTCTCACATTTGAAGTGGCACTTTTTCCTAAGCCTTTAATAGGCTGATCTTCTCGAACATTTTTCAAATAAAATTACAGTATTAGTGTAAACATCTCCCCTCAAAGTTCCCAAATACTGAAGACACAAGATATCATGCAAGAGGAAAACAAGCAGTCACAATGATGTGATATAGGCCCTATATAAGTTGATAAAATCCTTTCTTTAAAGTATTAGATTATGTGTATTACAATGTAAACAATGTACAGTATATCGTGAATAGATCGGTATAAAGAACTATAGTAACCACACTTTTTTTACCTTAATCTATATACATGTAACCTCTCAACATTTTATTTAGTATTTTTTGGATAGTGTTAATTAAGGTTAAGGATTTAAGTAATTGTTTCACATCTGTGTGAAATCTAAAAAATGATTCATTATTTGTAAGGGGAGATGCAATTAAAAATTCTGTACTGGTGCCATCAGCCTGCAGAAACTAAATGTTTGTGATCAGTAAGATTAATATTGTATCCAAGAGTTTAATTGGGATGCAAATAAGTAGTACATTCAGAGTATAGTACTGTGAGTGTCAAAGGAGAGAGAGGTTCTGCAGCAGCGCCCCCAATTGAGAGTTACCTGAACTGCCTTCAAGAAGTTATCCCTCTGAGACTCTTCACTAATGAACACATTCAGATCTACTTTAATTCCCCAACCTCAAGGTCACTAACCTAAGACAAGAATAAGGTAAAATGGATGAAAGCATGGAGTCTAATGACATTGGTGTCTCTTTGACTCTTAAAGTGACATCACATCATGTCTACAGTAAACCTCTGGTTCACTCTGGGTTTGAGACTAAAAACTAGGACTGAGGCATTCTTAAAATAAAAAAGGGGCTCCAAGAATGACCCAGTGGATGATAAATGTCTCTTTCCATGGCCATGTATTTACTGGGTCAGCCACAGAAAGGACATATGAAACAGTAGCTTTCAATTCTCAAAATGAAACTAGAAAAAGGACCATGCATGTTTATGACTCCATCAGTTGATATTAGCAATCCTTAGGTCACAAACAATAAGACGGTAAAAAGCAACCGTCACAATGTTTCTCAAAAACGGAATGCCAGGAGCCCAATATATACAATTAGGGTTTATCAAGTTGCTACAGTGATAGAGTAACAGAGTAGCTGCTTTCTAAAGGCTTATTTAAGATGAAACCAGGAAAAACTAGACAGTGCATTCTCCTACTGCCAAATCCCCTCGTATTTGCCGTTAAACCACAATTCATTTCAGTAGATTTTTTTAAACAGTTATTGTGACAAAGCAGGTCCCAATTATTTAACAAGGCTGACACTTTTTGCATGGTAAAGTACCATGAGTGTGTAAAAACATCTGAGGCAATCAGATGCAGCGACGTCAGTCCCAAACATAATGTATGCCTTCCTGCCAATCAGCGGTATGAGCAGAAATACAAAAAGAACATGTTGATTCTTAGTCACCTTTGATTTATTCCATTTGTTACTTTACATAGTATATTATCCATTTGTTGCTCTTTTTATTAGAGAATCCTTTTGTCCTTATGGTACAGCAGCCAGCAAATAAATGTCACCTTTGAAATCCCTATAATTGTCAAAGGATTCCTAAAGCAGTGAACAGAATAGTCTTATCTGTCAAATTCAAAATTGTGTGAGAGCACAATAGGCCAAATTGGTTCCACGGTGATGAGCCAAAGCAATAATTACCCTGGACTAAGCTCACCTCATGTAAGCCTTTTAGAGAAGTAGTTTTCATAATTGTTGTCATTAACATAATAAAGACAAAAAACGTCCATTGGTTATATTGACAGCTAGACAGTTCCCTGGAATTTAAATTTCTAAGAAGAGATTTAAAAACAAGACTGAATAAAATCTGAGGTAAATGAACCCTTGGCATTTCTTTCTGGGTAGTTTAATGTCAGGTGTTCCTTTCATCACACAATTTCCAGTTTCCATGACCACACTTTGACACCCATCCAGCGGCACCATTTAGCTGTTATGTATGAACAATTATTCTGTTCTTGAATTGCATCCACTTTCTAGTGTAGAATTTATGTAAATCTATTCTCTGTCCAGAATAAATATAGCCTAGCAACACACTGTGCTTTCTTAGAAAACTGTCACTTATAATTGGTGACAAATTAAAAACAGTACGGGGGAAATAAACTGCTAAAAACGATGATTCATTAGCGCGATCATCACATCTTGGAATGCTTTAAAACACATGAAGATCCTGTGATCTCTTGAGGCACGCTTATGTTTTGCTTAAATTCGTCTTAAGACATTTCAAGACATGGGTGACTCCATGGATTAACAGTTGTGAACTTGACAGACAAGACTGCTTTGCATCAGGATTCCCACAAAGGGATTTAAACAAATAGCATATCATCAAAGGGGCTGTTGGTGGGATTTGACTGGTAAAAAAAACTTGTTTCAGGGAACCTGTGGGCCATCTGTGATAAATGGGCCATCTGTGATAAATGTGCCTAAAGATGTCACCCCTGGATTTATGCTTCGGCAGTTGTAGGAAGAACTCTCACAAACAGAGTTTTGGTGTCGAGAGATTTGACTGATGAATCAGCTGGCAACTCTGAAAAACATAGAAACATTAATCAGTTACAAAGAAAGTTTGTATTTATGGCTCAATGTTGGTGGGGACAAATGTTCCAAAATAAAAAAAACTCTGTTTTCATTAAAACTCTAAAGATAGCTTCAAAACTACTCAATTTAGGAGGTTAGGTAAGTTTATTTCAACCTGAAAAGTAATTAAAGAATTTGCTGTAAGTTTATGTAAATTTATGTATTCCAAATTGTGCCATCATATATTAGCCACTTTCTCACTGACCTAATAATAAGATATGACCCTCCTGAACTATACAGAACTGAAACACATGTAGGGTAAAGTAAAAGTGATATTAATGGTATTTAAAAGGTTACCGTCATGTGCATGTTTTGCACATGAGCATCAACTTGTGAAGTGAAATTTATGTAAAATGTTCATCTAATGTAAAAGCATAGAGTTGGCATAAATCAGATGATCCACTTGCTGTTTATTCGCCCAGAAACATTGGCCTTAACTCAGTTTTGAATTATCTATGTGGCTGCCGAAGTCAATATGATAAGCACCATCCTTTCATCTTACCCTGGGTCAGGTCCTCGTCCAGGTAGAGTTTGAGCCGTCTGCTGCGGAGGCCGAACACCTTCCCAGCCTCAGACAACAGGCCCGAGAAGTCGAGCCCATTCTGGCCCACTGGGTTCAGCAGCAGGAGGGTGCCCACCTCTCCTGTCTGGCACTCTGGAGGAAATAGGAAGAGTGTTGAAGAGAAGTGAACCAGACATTACACTTCCTTAACAAATTAAGAAATCATTGGCTTGTTAGTGAAGCTTGTTCACAAGTCCAGGAAAGGTATCAAGCCTAAGCCCCAGCCATGGGAAAATGGAGGAGAAGGAGAGCAGGAATAATAGATCAAAAAGAGAGGAAGTGCGAGTGAGAGCCAGGCTGATCAATTGGTAGACGTCGGGTCAGAAGGGCAAGGTGAAAGGGTTTGAGTGTGGATGACTTAAAGGATAAAGCTGGATTGTGGTACATTTCCTCCAGTACACAGTCCAACACACAATGAGTCGACTTGATTCTAGTGGTGCAGAGTACCTAAGCACATTTATTTAGAATTACAGTTTCTAGTAACTGTTACTGATATGATCAACATGTTAAATAGGATGGATTGTTTTAGTTTAAACAAGTTTAGTTACAACCTGAACTTGGTTAGTGAAATGTTAACAATGAAAACAGCAAAAAGATGGCCAGGCTCTAAAGCTCACAGATGCTTTATAATCTGTACAAAAACAACATGTTGGACTGTTTATTTGAACTGAGCCAGGCTAAATGTTTTGTCCTATTTCCAATATTTGTCCATGGCTCAGTTAAGGGATTTCTGGCTTCAGCCTCAAATTTACTGTACATCCATGAGATTGGCAGAGTATAGGGCAGAAAAGCATAATAAACACATTAATCAGTGAATCAAGTTCCCAAGTTCTCTATGGTTTGAGTCGTAAAACATCAAGCATACAACATATATTTACAAAACGGTTTCTTGTGCTAGCGGAGTAGGCCTATTTCGGGAACGGGGGGGTGGATGCGGTGGTGGGCATGCCGTGAACGTTGTGATCAGCTGATTTTGCGCAGTTCTCCATTGTGTGTGCGGGGCACAGAATGTGCACAGGGGAGTCTCCCTCCGCAGCCGGATTGGCGTAGTTTTGGCACAATTCCGTTGTACAGACCGACGTTAACAGCAGCCCCGCCCCGTCTGTGCACACGGAGTCCGACTCTGGAAAAGCTTCACAAGTAGCGCTTAGTGACACAAGTGACGGTACGCATTTCAGATTTTTGCCACGCATGCGTACCTGTTATGTGCACCCCTGGCTATAGTGCTGCCACATCTGTAATGAGCTTAAAACAACACATAGCCATCTAGCCAAAACAGTCAAGTGGTACACCAAGACTTAGAAGAAAAGTACATTTTTTGAAATATTAAATATAGCCCGAGAAAAAGAAGATATAAATACATAGGCATAACAAAATCAGGAGAGAATCATAAAAGCTCAGCAACCATAATATACAAACTCATTTCAACAGTATCTGTATAATTTCATTCTAAGTTTTAGTCTCTCCGTGGGATTTATTGATTATAATTAAAAAAGATTAATGGCAGCCTTATAACAACGACAAGGACTGACTCATCAGTTGTGTGTGTGTGTGTGTGTGTGTGTGTGTGTGTGTGTGTGTGTGTGTGTGTGTGTGTGTGTGTGTGTGTGTGTGTGTGTGTGTGTGTGTGTGTGTGTGTGTGTGTGTGTGTGTGTGTGTGTGTGTGTGTGTGTGTGTGTGTGTGTGTGTGTGTGTGTGTGTCTCACCAGCTGGTTGTGCATTGCAGAGCAGGAGGTTAACATAAGGACAGAGGAGGGAGTCAGTGGTGGGGGCGGGGCCAGGGGCGGAGCCTGTTGTCACTGACAAAGTTTTACCGCTCAACGCCTGAAGGTCTATTTTGCTCGTCAACTCTGTAATAAAAAACAAATGGTGGTGATTAGCTTGACAGCTTAAACACTTTACCTACTGTCACATAGATGTTAATGCTACACTAGTCTGCAGTGCAGTATCTGGATTTACATTAACTTCAATGGCTGCTCTTTTTTAACTACAAAAGTTAGTGATTTGGCTAGCTGAAAAGAAGGTTCTCAGTTTGAATAGGTAGTGTTGTCGATTAAGCTAGCTGGCCCAGGAGTCCAGTTACACACACAAACACTGGATGAATTATTGCTCTTATTATCACATACTATTATTAATATATAGGCATTAGGAAAATTCCAAAAGTGAGTGGGAAAAGTAGTAATAGAAAATGTAGTAATAAAAATACATAACGTTTTAATGAAATGATACAGAAAAAAGCACAACGCTTTACATTCATTACTTCATAAAAGTGTTTAACTCAGAGTTTTACGTATTTAGTTAAAGGTGGGGTAGGTGAGTTTGAGACACCGGCTCAAGATACACTTTTTGTTATATTCCATGGAATGCTCTTAACATCCCGATAGCAATGAATATCTTAAGTGCTTTGACAAAAAATACATAACAAAATGTCATCTGTGGAAGCCGTAGTACTGTAAAAAGCATGACCAATCATCTGAGCCGGCTAAAGTAACTGGATGGCCTACCTGCCTGTCAGCTTTCCATCTGTGCACAAACTTATCTCTTGCCCTCATTGGTCATGTGCGCGTTCGTGTGTGTTGGAGGAGGGGCTCTCTAAGGAAGTGGCAGATTTTTCCGGTTGTGTATTTTCAAATTCTAGCGCACTCGAGCTGGTTTCTCCAAAATTACATACCCCACCTTTAAGTATTTAGTTTTACATTTTTTGATAAACTATTATTGAAAACATTTTTGCTACATTTCGTCAGCAGTAATATGACATGGCAGGTGTTACTACGATAACAGTGATTCGCTGCAGTTATGGCCAAACCCAGTCCTTACCAGTGCCACTATTGAAGAATCTGAGCTGGGTGTTATTGGTTCCAAATATGCTGCTGCACACTTTCTTCAGCTTGTCCAAGTCTAGTCTGTTATCCCCTTTGGGGTTCTCCAACAGCACCACCCCCTCTGAACAGGAAACCAGGCAGACATGATTAGCAACATAGCAACACTTTAACATTACATACATATTCTTTAAAAACATTTCTGGCTGGAAAAACTGATTGTATTTTTCGCTTTACCTTGTTCTTTATTGTTGACCTTCACCCTGATGTTCACGTAGCTGCAAGCTGGTCCCTTTAGAGGAGCGCGAGGGGCTGAAGACCCCTTCACTATGGTTAACTCCAGGTCTGATCCCTTCAGCTGCAACACAAATACAAGAATATGACCAAAACATACTGACATTCTTTATTTAAACCAAAAAAGAGGTACTTGTACAACAAATACATTCAGTTAATAGTTACACAGGGATTACAAAGAGGGACATTGTCAACATGAGATTAAATTGACAATTTGGGCATAATAATCAATCAACTCCACACCAAAGTGTTGTGCTTATCATAACCCTCATTATCTGTTACCAGCCCATTTTATACATGTTAAACCCGGCTGTGTCCTTATACCTGAGTCTTTTCTTCGATAATGACAGTGGCATTCTTAGGGACAGGGAAGGGCATCATGGGAGCCTTGGTGGTGGCTAGGATGAAGTCAGTGTGCGCCTGAATCACAGAGCCCAGGTACTGCCCCTCTGGCTGGCAGCGGTAGTACACAGTTATTTCATCGGAAGGCACCAAATGACCCTGTAATTCAAAGGATTTAGACACAGGTAGTAAATACTTAACTAAGCATTATTCAGAATCTGAAAATGATGTTAACAATTACCTGAAAGAAGGATGTAAGGGGGATGGGTAAAAAACGATAGAAAGGCCGACATAAAGAAGGGAGCGGGGAGATTAAAAAGTAAAACACAGACAGTGTAGGAAAAAATAAAGGCAGAAGGGAACAAGGGGAGATTTTCTATTGGATGAATGCCATTCTATTTTGGCAATGTGTGCTGACAGCTTCTTCTAACCTTGACACATTCAAACACATTGATCTCATCCTAATCTGCAGTGTGCACAGCCGTACACACAAATGGTATTGACTGTAAAGTACACACGAACATGCACACACTCCAATTGCAGTATGTGGCTCAAGGGCGGAGGAGTAACGTTAGCTAGATACAGAGGAGCAGTCAATCAATGGAGGAAGGTTTATAGGCTTTTCCTGCCAAGTCAAGGTACTGACCCTACCCTGAAGGGGGGTGTGTGTGTGTGTGTGTGTGTGTGTGTGTGTGTGTGTGTGTGTGTGTGTGTGTGTGTGTGTGTGTGTGTGTGTGTGTGTGTGTGTGTGTGTGTGTGTGTGTGTGTGTGTGTGTGTGTGTGTGTGTGTGTGTGTGTGTGTGTGTGTGTCATCAACAGTTTGCCAACACCTCAACAACTAAATGCTTACACACAAATACCGACAAAAACACTGACAAACCCTCAAACTACTACCAAACATGTGGTAGAATTGTTTTAAAATAATTCCAATCCCCAGGTTGGAAAATTCCTAACAGATCTCAGTTTGAAATAACTGGAGGAATTTAGCCTGGCTGGGAGCCAGTGCGCACCACTGCTATAGGGGGACGGAAAAAACGGTTTGTTGCTTGTGAAAACAAGGGGCTAATCCGTCTTTACTCCCAAGACCACTTCAAAGCTCCAACATTAGAATCTGAAAGGGGCCAGACTGTAATTAAGCTTCCATTAAGCCTGCCTTATGATGGAGAAACTTCTAACTGTGACGCTGCAGTGGAAAGATTTCAAAACTGCCCTGACAAAATTAGCATGGGACATAAAGAGGAAGGGGGCAGCACGGGGTGCCCAAAGGGAGGGAAATGAAACTAAATAACACATCACAAAACATTTACTATGCTGGGTTTGCATGTTGTTGATGACAAAACATACGGGGAGTTAGGAGTGTGTGGTAGGGATTAGGAAACATTAGGATAAGGGCCACTGAAAAATAATTGAGGCATAAGGTTACTTTTATATTATATCGGGAGAAATGTATTCAGAGGAAACAAGGTAAATAAACCTCCTGAAAAGGTTCAAGTATTTTTGACCAGAGCTATATAATATTTGGTTCTAATTATTAATAGTATGCAGTGCCATACAAATATTCCATTAGAGGATCTGCAGGCTGTCATCATACTTAAAAATACCACACAGTTTGTGTCAGAAGTGTTTACAGCCCTGATGCTCCTAAATGCTTCTTGTACTCAGTCAATTTAACTGTCTTCCTCACCGTGCAGCACTCCTTAAGCTGCCTCAGCTCTGATTACACGTGTTGACCGACAGTTTCTAATACGTCATATTTTATTCATTAGACACTAGATTGTAAAATTCACTATTAGTGTGTCACTCTAGTTTCCAGAGCTAGTAGTGCTCCTGAAATAATCGTCCCACCTTCTTGCGTAGTTTCTGAATGCGGTTGATGACCTCACGGGCGACGCCTTCATCCATCATGGATTGGTCGGGGCTGACGTCCAGCAGCACCAGGACCTGAAAGAAAAAAGGAGGGTCTTAGCAAAACATTTAACTGATCCCAAAAGTCATCACAGTCTTAGAAAACTTTAGTTTTTTCCATTTGACCTGTTATTACCATAGACTGTTCTTACCATAGACTGTATATATGGTTATTACCCATTAAAAGTTATTATTTTTTTGAGGAGGGGAGTGGGTCTTAAATGTACCTGCCTTAATCAACATGTCATATGCTCATATTTGAAGGTCATATCCTGCATGTTCTCATTTAAATACAATGTTTAAATACCAAATGTATGGATTCCTGACGACTAGCAAAATATTTAAAATAAAAGGGTTCCAACAAATAAGTGTGTGCCCGGAGGATAGATTTTTTATATGAGCACAATTGCCCACAATTCCGACATTAAGTTCTAATATTTGGGCGAATTGAAATGTATAATACTGAGGTATACTTTTATCAAGATGTTTGAATATTGTTTGATTTTTTTAACCAGCTAAGCTTGAACATTAGTCCATTTTAAGTTGGGAAAAATAGCCTGTTGACCTCAAATCCAGAACGATAAAGTTAAGGTTTAACCTTTCAGTTACTGTAACAACAGACAGTGTGCTCTTACTGCACATATATTGCAATATGTATCTGACAGAACGCTAGCAGATAGTGACAGAATGTTCCCTCATGAGTAACCAAACTCCCTCAGTAACAGGCTACAAACTATTTATTTGAAAAGAGGGTAAAATCCACAGAGCAATGAATCTGTCTTAGACTTTTTGTTCAAAGTTAAAAGTGATGAAGAAACAACCCGGCAGAAATAGCGACAATATTGTACTCTGTGTGAGTCACTAAAGTAAAATGAGTGTCACGTTGTGTAAGGCTGCTGCCAGCCTCAAACACTTCACCATGGGAGGAAGGGAGGGAGATGACAGGGCGACAGAGTAAAGTACACAAAAAGCAAAATGAATAGAAAGAGAAAGAACAGAGAGGCGGACAGATGGGAGCTGGGAGGTCGGTGCGAGCGAGCGAGAATTAAAACGCCAGCTCAGTAAACTGGTATTAAGGTGCGGCCGTGTGGTGTGTATACGGTTGGAGGAGCACTGATTAGAGAGAGAGCCTCTGGGAAACGCATACATGCTGGTTTCCACTTAGTCGTGAAATTATTTCATACATCACACTCACAGTAAAGACATATACATGCATTCACAGTATATGGCAGCTTAGTGCAGGAGCAGCAGATAAGGTTACAATACACTTTGCAGCAAGATCTATTCAATAGTATTGTAGCAGTAAAGAGAAAGGGGGTATGTACTGTATATGTGTGTGTGTGTGTGTGTGTGTGTGTGTGTGTGTGTGTGTGTGTGTGTGTGTGTGTGTGTGTGTGTGTGTGTGTGTGTGTGTGTGTGTGTGTGTGTGTGTCATCTACAGTTTGCCAACACCTCAAAAACAAAATGCTTACACACAAATACCGACAAAAACACTGACAAACCCTCAAACTACAGATTAATGGCAGCTATAACAACGACAAGGACTGACTCATCAGTTGTGCATGGCTATGGCTGTGTGTGTGTGTGTGTGTGTGTGTGTGTGTGTGTGTGTGTGTGTGTGTGTGTGTGTGTGTGTGTGTGTGTGTGTGTGTGTGTGTGTGTGTGTGTGTGTGTGTGTGTGTGTGGTTGGTGTGTGTGTGTGTGTGTGGTGTGTGTGTGTGTGTGTGGTGTGTGTGTGTGTGTGTGTGTGTGTGTGTGTGTGTGTATTTCTAAACCTTTTCATGGGTGTTAACAAATAACATTTACACATTTCCCATAACCAGTTTCTGGATAATAAAAATACATGATTGGTCCACAAGATGTATTAAGTCACGATACGATCCATAATCATGGATGCCGATTTTCATAATGCATTATTACCTGCTGATACCACTGTATAATCATTGTTATAAGCACACATAAGTACTCATGATGCATTATGACAATAATAATACATTTGAACCATTTCATAATGAATTATAAGATCAAGTATCATAATACTTCATAATTGCCAGTCCCTCACTGACTAGGATTCATTACAGGTTGTTATAATGCACCATATGAGGTCATTGTTTCTTTAAGTTCATTGAAGTCAAATAATACATCTAAAATGAGAAATCAAATGTATTTAGGAACATAGAGCGTACCTGTGCATCAGAGTGCGCTTCATATTGTGTTGCGGAGCCAGAGCTCTGGTCAAAGCTGTACATGAGCCTCAGATCGTCCTCATGAAGCTCATGGCCGTCCACCGTGATGGATCCTTCAAATTAAAAACCACAATTTTAAAATGTGCGAATCCAAAGTTATGGTACTGAAAATGCAATAATAAATAAATACATACAAAGTCAGTTGGATGTTTAATAACAATGATGACACTATTATGTTTTTCAGATCACTCCCTGCATCAAGTCTATTCCTCAAAATACCTACTTGTTTTGATAAACTAATAGATATTGAAGTTATTTTTCATGCAATAATAGCTAAAAAGACAAGTAACAATGATTGTTTTAGCCCTGGCACAATGTGGATAACTTGCTTTTTAATTTATATCCCATATTTATGTGAATATCTTTGGGTGGTGGGCTAATGAAACAATGCATTAAAAAACATCACTTATGACTTGGGATGGACATTTTTCTGAAATATAAACAAAAAGGAAAATCCAGAAAATAATTGGTTGGTTAATTGATCATTAGAAAGATTGCCCACAGCCCTATTCACTTTAATACTTAATAATTAAATTGTAAATTAGCATAGAAATTCAACTAGACAAGTAAAACCCTTTTCAGACGTTTTCCTGTGAAAATCTATAATATCACCAGACCAGTCTTATACCAGAAAATCAATCATTCAAGAGGATGAAAAGGCATCCAAAATAGTTTATATTGATTGCCATTATAATTCAATCAATGCTGACAACAGACATTAATGCAAATGTAATGATAAACTACTTAGTGTCCCACAATTCTCCTATTTAGATTTGAATAAATTGCCAACTGATTGTGTGAAATTAGTCTTTATTTTGGTGTTTGTCTCTTTAGAAGAATTCTAGAAATGGTTTCAATTACAGCCAATAAAACTGAATTAAGTGCTCTCCTAACAACATGCAGGCCAAGGCTTTATTTTTGAATGAGCTATGGATTGGATCAGTATTTGCTCGCATGTTGTGATTCCTTACATTTCAGTCATCCGGCCAGATCTGAACTTTTAAACATTACAGCAAACCCATTGTAGTCAGGTTTAAAATCATTTTGCCAGTGGCAGCAATTACTCACATCTGTGTTCTGACTAAGAACCGTGACCATTTTCTCCTCTCCACTTCACTTCACTTCTCCACCCCCAGAGGCTGGGTGAAACAGTCACTCCTTTTTCTCTCTAATCTTTTATTTCCATGCTTTGGTTTCCTGTGTCCTTCCCTGCTTCTCTGCTCTTCTCCACCTTCTTTCTTAACCTCTTTTTCCTCTGACCATCAAAATGATGGGATCAAAAGGTACTGCTAAGGAATAATGGGCAATACAACAAATGGCCTTGAACACACAATCAGTTGCTAGCCAAATTGCCCCCTCTAGTCTAAAAGGTTTTTTTTGTGTCACAGATTCTCAGCTAGAAATGGCTCAAAAAGGTTAAAAGTGAGTGTGAGCTTTTCCATGGGTGGATGACTGACCAGTTACCAGATATTTCTCCCATATGTATGATAATTTTTACCATCGGATAGAGCAAGACTAGTCTTTTTCCCCTGCTTCCATTATTTTTGCTCAAATAGTCAAACTTCCAGCAAGCTCCATACCTTTGATCCAACATAAATAATACAGTTTAGCATCTTAGAAAGGAGGTGTTGTGCACTCAAACATCCCATCTCTCCTGTGAACCTGAGTCAGTGTAATGCTACTTGGTTCCACAGCAGTAGTTTCCCTACACTCTCCATCTCTTTTCACCATCCTCCACCACATCTATGTCTTTCCTTCTCGCTCATCCTCCTTTTTCCCTTCCAATTGGCTAGACTTCAAACTGGAAGTCAAATTGGAAATGTTAAGTTCCCACAACCCAGCTGACCTCCACTGCTTCCTTCCCCCGAGACTCTGGGGGCTCTCCTCGTCTCTCTATAATTGGAGAGACAGGATACCTTGCACTGCTTTGATCCATACTCCAGCTCTGATTACAGTTTCAAAAGGGTTAGGGTTTACTTTCTGACGATAAACTGCCCGACTGTCTGTGTCCAGACCTCAATGCAAGGATTCCTAGTAGAATTTTTGGTGAAATAATTAGGGCTGTCAAGTTAAAACGTTAATAACAAAAAAAATTAACGCCACTGATTATTTTAACGTGCGATTAACGCATGTGTATTTGTCCTCGGCCCGCCCCGTAGTTTCAGAGCCCAAAGGCTTGACGTTGTTGTTGTTAGTTGGATGGTGGAAGATTCTAGCGAGAGATATGGATACAAAAAAATGTGTTTTAAACAGCAAGCCAAGCACCCAGCTGAAGCTGACCGCTCGCTTGCGGCAGACCACACTTGAAAGTTTGCCGGGGAGACGCCTGGACAACAACAGCGATAGCTAAATGGGTGGCTACAGCTTAACATTGTGGAGGACGAGGGGCTGCGTTAGATCATTCGGATCGCATCCAACGTGTCGACTGCACATCACAGCGCATTATTTTGACCCATAGTGGGAACTTCAGTCTCATGCTTTGACTGAAGATGAAGACAGAGGAGCGGCATTTCGCCGACAACTGTAAACAGGCTTGTCTGTTTGAGCAACTGGCTCAGTGCAAAGAAGTACACAGGGTTGGGAGAGAGTTTAAGAGAGAGAGAGAGGTTCCAGGTTGTTGTGTTGAGAATATTCAGCAGAATATTTGTCATTGTTCCAATGATAATAAACAAACATTTGCATAAAGCATATTTGTCCACTCATATGTTGACAAGAGTATTAAAAACTTGAAAAATATTCCTCTAAGGTACATTTAGAACAGATCAAAAATGTGCGATTAATCGCGATTAACTATGGACATCATGCGATTAATCGCGATTACATATTTTAATCGACTGACAGCCCTAGAAATAATATATACGATGTCAACACAATTTTGTATAATTGTGTGTAATATCCTAACATTCACCTACTACTCTTTACTCATTTATTGTTTGGTTGACAAATATTCAACTAATGGTTCCTTTTTTTGTAAGTAATTGATGAAGAATTATTACACAAAAATAATTGTAGGTTTTCAATTATGAAGATAATATATGCAGTTTTGTCTCATGTTAATACAAACAAGTGAAATACACTAGGGTGCCGACGGCTCGGGGACTTCCCTTTGCGCCCCCAAATGTGATTCTTAAGATATGAGATCACGTCTTTTTATTTTTGAGCACACAGCCATACCCGTCTTCTGGAAGGCCTCCAGCTGTTCGTTGCTGAGCTCCTTGATAGAGGCGGTGATGGATTTGAAGGCCGCCTTCAGTCTTTTGCCCAGCACCATGTGGTCGGGCTCGGCTCTCAGACGGATGCCGTACTTGTCTTTGTCCGTAGACAGCGTCAACTGTCGGACATTAAGCTCCTAGAGGGAAAAATACAACTTATGTCTTAGAAAAGGTAAATCAGCGTTGTTGTTTCCTGTGTGACAAGCCCAAATATACCAATGGGTAGTAGTTAACTGGGCTACTATTGTATATACAAACATGAACAAAAGTATTACAAAAAATTGAAACAAATTAACTAAACTGAAACTGTAATGTGCATTGCACAACTAAAAGGGATATAAATTATGCATACAAGTACTTATAAGCCTCTGGGTTTTTTATTAGATGCTGCGAAACCATTTTATTCCCAAAAGTTAGCTTATGGACAAAGCTTTCCTGGCATCAGCGTGAAAGTTAAGGGATCTGACAGCATTTGTCCAGTTTAAACTTTACTTAGCTCTTCCTGCACCCACATATGTCCACCCCAACCAAATGCAATTAGTTACAATAAAACTGCTTGCATTTATAAAACTGTTCATCTATATTGAACATTAACTCAAAACTGAACTTAATGGAAAACTAAATTCAAACTAAACAGAAAAAATAATAGATTAAACATAAGTAATCAACACTTTAAATACCCTGGGCATGTACTGTAAAGACCCAATCGATAATTGATTACAGAGTCATTCACTCTATGAAATCAAACAGTAAGTCTGTAAGATGTTCCTTCTATTCAGTCAATACTTCACTCCAGTACGATTCATTTTTCAATCTAAATGGAGATAGAAGTCTGTGAGCCGTTGGGGACGCTTTAGAGATACTAAAGTTATCCAAAATACTGACGCTCACGCTGGCCGGCCGTGCACAGCTTCTCTCAGTCAACCAAACTGAAGCGTGCCACTGAGTTTTAGCTTAGTTGACTCGCTGACAGAGAGCATAGCTAAGCCCCAGAAGAGGACTCAATAATACACTTCAGGGCAGAGTGGGCTCGAAACCGTTCTTTCAACCTCTGGTTAGAGCTGAGCTTGGTTAGTGAAAATAGGAGTGAATCAATGCAAGGGTGAAAAAAAAGAACCATTTATATCTTGGAGGCATATATGTCTTTGTTTGCATAGTAGAGATGTTTGTACATTACATTATATACAGGCTGCTTTCATATAAAACAGACATTCATTTGATATTCCCAATGAACATCTTGTGCTCAGCTGACAGTGGAGTCATCAAAACGCTTGTCCGTAAAGAAGAGTTGACCAAAGCTAAAATGTAAACGGTCATTGACCACTAACTGCTAATCCCATTTTGTGTCTAATCTACTTGTTTCCCTTCAAATGTGAGAGAATTTGTCAAATTCATGTTTTGCCTCAAGAAATAGACAATACAAATGTAAACGGCAGCATTAAGGATTTGCTGCTGCTTGGTTTGAAATGCCAAGTTGATGTATCTTCTTTTTGTATCTTACTTAAGACTTCAGCACTGTTCCATTAAAGTATTCAAACCAATGAAATAAATGCTAATGGTATCCACTACTCTTTACAAGTTGAGCTAGCCTTAGTGCTCAGTTACGTCCTGTAGGATCAAAATAAAAACTGTAATTGCTTCAGACATGTGCTGTGAAGGGACAATCAAAAGTCGAATTCACTCAGAGAGCAAGTCAGCCGTGAAATCAACCAGTCAGAGAGCCAGCAGACAACAGTAGATGCCCACTTGGTGCACATTGAAGCAAAATAAGCGGTAATAATTTATAAAGAATGTTACCTAGCTTAATAGATAGAAGATAGATAGAATTGGAGGGATGAAACCCTCTTTAATGGTCACACATGCAGAGCACACAGAGGGTGTTTCTCAATGTCGAGGACGCTTCCTTGGTAGGACAAGTCTTCCGAGTCAGGTCCTTCAGAAGCTAAGCAAGAATCCTTCCTGGCATTCGGAGAACGAAGAATGGAACAGGCTAGCAAGTGTGCAGATGTGCGTCATATGAGAGGCCCCGCCTTACATTTTCCACCACAGATTTTGGAAATTGATCCGTGCGCAAAGCATTGTGGGGATTTTAAGACCGGAGGATACATGTGCAGCATCAAAATGTCTCGCTACGAAGGACGCCGGGCTCGGTAGAATTACAAGGAGCCTGGACATTGGAACAGTCGTTCGGCGGGAGTCGATGACGTAGCATCCTTGAAATAGTGGCTCTGGAGCATCCTTCCTTGACATTGAGAAACACCCACAGTGAAATGTGTTCTCTGCATTTAACCCATCCTAGTAGTAAGAGCAGTGGGCAGCTATTGTACAACGCCCGGGGAGCAATGGGAGGTGGTCCGGTGCCTTGCTCAAGGGCACCACGGCAGGGCCCAGGAGGTGAACTGGGACCTCTCCAAGTAGCAGTCCACACTCCATATTTTAAGTCTGTTCGGGGACTTGAACCGGCGACCCTACGGCTCCCACTGCCGGACAACTGAGCCACTGCCGGTAATAATAATAGAATAATAATAACATGATCTAACTAAAAGCCACCGTGAAAGCTTGAATCCAGACTTCACCTACTTGAAATGGTCAGCTCAACTTAAACGACATCAACAGTAAGAGAGTTTGAAGGTTCTTCCCTGGGCAGCAGGACCTTAAACTGCTCTCTATTCTGGTCAAATAAACCTTGTTCACTGGAGAGTAGCTAGAAGCCGGCAAGGTTAAATGTTTTCCTCACCAGAAATGAAACAGAGTGAGAGATAAGAAGTGGCTCGACTATGATTAATCTTGCAGGATCCAACAGAAGGTTGCACCAGAAGCCATTTTCGCACCCAATCCTTAATCTCTATATGTTCTGTCAACGTTCCTGGTCAGCAACATATGGGAACAAGAGAAATAATCAATTTTCCATCTAAAATTCATTAGTAATTCCTCAGCTTGGGACCTATTTAGACTTCACTTGGCTTCAGAGAGAACAAAGGTAGCTTCATGTCCAGGCAAAGCATCAAAAAGGTTTGCACATCCTTACTTAAAGGAATGGTATGCTCATGACACTCATTTTTTAAAAATTATCATCCGATAAAACAGACCAGTCTCTGCCAGTCTCTCTTTTTTTTTTTTTAATCCGTTGACATTATCAGTGATTTTAAACTGATTATATACCGAAATAACATCAACACTGTGGGCGCCGCCATTTCCCGGACGTGACGTAATCCATGCGTTTGGTTTTCGAAGACACGTTGATCTCCATGTTATTTACTGTAGTTTCTCTCTTCAAATATGCCTCACTGTATCGCGAAATATTGCCATAATTCGGATAGGAACAATCCACGGAATGCTCGGTTCCATCTGTTGCCAAAAGGTAAGCATAAGAAGTACATTCAGAGGCAGTGGCTAGCGAAATGTGGCCGGCCCGAACCGAGAGATTTACAGGCTCATGTATGCAGCGAACATTTCACATTTCCGGACGACTACTCTGAGAGTATGATCAAACATAACATGGGATTTAAAGAACAACCATTACTCAATGGAGATGCAGTACCATCGGTCTTTCTGGTGTCATCACCGACCAGGACACCAGTTCGGCCAGTAGAGAAATCGCCCTCTGCAAGTGTGAAGCGACGGAGGAGCAGAAGTAGTGCTCGGAGTAAGAATAAGGTATGTTATAGCGCATTTCCATTGCAGCGGCTAGCCCCGTTTTAACGTCCAGGCCAGGACAGTTTTTGGTGGCCTTTCCATATAGCGTAGTACCGGCTAGTGTGTATTTTACCCCAGTTTTTTCCGGCCCCATAAAATCGTGATTCTATGGCCAGGGACAACGAAGCTGAGTATGCTAAACTAGAGAGGGAATCGCTAGCAAGGGTGGTACTACATGCATACATATAGTATCTTATATCATCTTCCCATTATACACACATGCATTTACAAACATTTGGACTACCTATGTTGCAAATGTATTATCTTTTCAATTTACACACGGCACGACTATTGCACATCTGTCCGTCCTGGGAGAGGGATCCCTCCTCTGTTGCTCTCCCTGAGGTTTCTCCCATGTTCCCTTTAAACTGTGGGTTTTCTTCTGAAGTTTTTCCTTGTACGATGTGAGGGTTTTAGGACAGAGGGTGTCGTATTGTAATACTGATATGTATGGATGAATTCCCCCATCCAATCTCTTCACATTGGTCAAAACTTGTTCCTCTGCTGACGAGTCCGAACTGAAATACTCCACCATATTTCCGTGTGTTGACAAAGTGAACGCATGGATGACGTCACGACCATCACGTGACTACTGAAAATGGCAAACATGGCGGCGGCCAGACGGAATATACAGGTCTTGATAAAAAGAGCTATAAAATCATTATTTACCGGGGAATATCGCTGATTTCTTCAGGGTATGGTTTAAACATAACGTTTCACTAAATACTGAAGTTTTGATTAATTATCTAATGAGTGGACCATTCCTTTAAGAGAGTAGTGGGGTTATCTGTGGAAGAGCATTGAATTCTTTAGCTTTGTTGGTGGAAAATCAAAGACAAAGGGATATTGTCAGTTTAATGGCTTCCTGCACTGAAGGCTATAACAATTAGTCTGCCTGAGAAGACATTTTTCCAGTCTTTCGGACTTCACCCGTCACTCTTTTGTAAATCATTTTCACTTTTTGGTGCATAATTACACACTGATTAAGTCTTAAATGTTACAGAAAGTGCATTTGACATCGTTGAAACCTATTTCTTGTTTTTATAAAAACTATTTTAATATAGAAAAAAGAAACACTGTATGCCTCTGTTTGTGAAGTGAAAATTGGCGTGCACTTAAATGCCTCAAATGACTGACACATTAACAGTAATATAGAGTTCCCATGTGCTGCTTGTGTCTGCATTTGATATTTGATCAAGAGTTAGAATGTGTGGCAATTGAAGTAGATCAAATGTGAGAACATTTTCCGAGGCATCTGCTCCACCCCCTTTTAAATGAAACCAAGCACAGACATTTCAATTACAGCTGAAGATACAAACGCTGTGTGAAGATATGCTCTCTCTTTTGTACATCCCCTCTGTCAAGTACACTGGCTTTTTAATGTCAACAAGGTTCTAGGAGAGGTTTCTTTTTAACTAGATCAAAGCACAGTCAACAGAAGAAAATAAAAACACTTAAAGGGAAGATGAGAAGAAAATGCACTTCTTGCGGTGAAGCAGAACACTGGTGAAATTACACTGTGATACCAAGGCGACTCAAGACCAGATAAATGATCACAGAATATACATGACAAAAAGTGTCCTTGGTTTACTTACTTCCAGGATGTATTTCTGCAGGGACTGGATGTCTTTCAAAGCCTCTGGGTCCTGGTGGATAACCACCACCTCCTTTAATGGGTACTGAAATACACACCAGTGTTACTGCGGGTCAATAACTGCAGCACCAAGACACACAAATAGGGTCGTTGTAATAAAAACCGACACATCCAGATACACTTCAATCTATATAAGGTTTTGACTGCAGTTTTTAAGCTAACAATGGCTACTAACATTGATAGTTGCAAGCCAGAAACGACTCAAAGGAATATATTCAAGGCTTTTTTTTAATCTGTTTTACATAAATAAATAACCATCATTTTTGACAGGGATCCACTAAGAAAGTAATGTGTTGGTTATTTCATAGATATGAAATGTACACTCTTTTGTGTTAAACAAAAACACAAGAGTTTTAATTGACCCCACCTTTTACACTGGATTGTATGAAGGGTTTGAGTAAGGTTAATGATTTACCTTAACGGGAAGGGTCCTCCTGTCCCGGATCACTCGGCCCAGCTCGATCACAGACTGCATCTGACAGACGGCACTCTCAATGCGCTTGTCAATCACACTCTCCCTGAGAAACAGAGATGAAAACATGCAAATCTGACAATGGCTGAAAACTAAGTAGTGTTAAAATACCTGGGTATGAGCATTTGAATATGCTCTTAATTCTGCAGGTTGATCATGAAGGAGAAAACTATAACCAGTTGGTGTCATCTGACCGAGCTGCCTTGTTATAATATGTTGATGAAGGAGAATGAGACGAACCTCTTTCAAACTAACCGATCTTCAAATGAAAATGACTTTGTATTCTGAGAAAATAGTAAACTTTCAGGGCACTGTTAGGGAATGTAGGTGCACTTCTGCAATAACTCGCAGGCAGTGGACACCCCAGTGGTTTTCAGGGGTTTAGAAATTTAAATTGCTATTCTGTTGAGGTAAATGTATAATAGAAGGTTACAAGGTTCATCTAAATAAAGACAGAGTTCAGAACCCCCGGCTTAACTCCGGAGCATCCACTAATAAGGTACACTGAGACCTCCACCTCTGAATTCAAATTAGAGCTGTACAGCCACTAATCACGCATAATAGCTATATTAGCCTTAACAGTGTGCAGGAACACAGACTGTGTGTGTGTGTACGTGCACTACGCTCATTCTTTTACTCCAGCAGTCTGCTTCTCCATGTGTGCACACAACAGTGCAGTCAAATGAGAGAGGAGAGGACTCCAGGGAGAGCCAATTATTTAATGAGCTGATTGAGGAGCAGCTCTTCCTCCGCTTGATTGGTGGCTGACCTTTGGGAGGGGGGTGAAGTAGTCCCATTCGGCAGCAGGAAGGACAGGCGGCTAATAAAGCCGCAGCACCGAGCGCTGCCAAAGTGACAGGGGGAATTATATGAACCATTACATAAACTATTTTCCTTACGCTAAATCAAATGGATGTTTAATCATGTCAGAACTTGTGTTTTAGTTAAAGATGATGCAATTAAGTTTGGGCAATTAGAAATTCCTCTCAGGCATTATAGAGAACTGATCAGCCACCAAGGTACACATTTTACTGAAGTAATTAAAGTGAATCATATTTGAGAACAAGATCTATTTGCAGGGCTGAAAAAGGAAAGACCTGTGCACTGCTGTGTATATTTCTGCTCTAATGAAGCACAAACTGTTCCCTACATCACCTGTGACGCTCTAAAAGAAGGTATCGACAGTTCTAAGCCAAAAATACAAATAGGGCTAAGCTGCTTTTTGGAAAGAACTTGAGAGGATGTGCACAAAGATTTCAATGTATTTTTCACGTATGTCTTCTTGCTTTGAACCAATTCCGTATTGCTTTGGAAAAAAGAGCCATCTTTTTGACACATGAACAGAAAATCTGCTCAGAAACTACTCTCATCTCTATCTACAGAACCAATCAATCATATAAGAGGACAGGTATGGTCATACATATTAAAATGGAACCTTTGATAAGAAGGGTATAGTATAAACTGACAACACAGAGAGCAGTGAACAGCAGGTGTTAAAGGGAATAAATGGTGAAGCCTGCCGTTATCTAGAAACCACTGCTGTGGACTCTGCAGCTTCAACATTTTCTACTCTTTGAGGAATTCAGTGTGATCAAATTGGGGTAAAGTAAGGCCATGCACTCTGGCTGAAACGGATTAGGCTCTGAACCAGTAGTGGATATCCTGTGAGGAAAGGCGCTAACACAAAGGGGGGTTTACCGTGTGAGGAGCGGGAAGGAGCGGGAGCTTTTAAACCACATCACCTCGGTTTTCCATTACATGTGATCTACACAGAGTGGTGCAGGGATGACGTATTCACCCGGAAGTAAGCTGCACATGGGTTCCATCGACGAAAAAACAATGGGATTTCTCGATAGGATTTTGGAAAATAGATCGAAATAAGGTCTGTGGACAACGAATCTATTTGATGAATGCACATTTTGATCAGCCGGATAATCTCCACATGTCTACCCTACTTTTATAATTTTCGATTATAATTCGATAATTGTACAAGTTGAAGCGTTTGTTTTAACAGTTTGCAAGAGCGCAGGTACTTGCTTTCAAGCAGAACAGGGGAAAACAAAGTTAGTGTTAGTGTTCGGCGTAATGACATACAACGTCCTCGACAACTTCTGTAGTCCTATTCAGCCACTTGTTGACAACCATAGTTTTTCAGACACGTAAACTCTTCAAAAATCACCAGTGGGGTCACTGCCAGCGTTTCCGCCAGGGGGGCGTCTTGCCGTCATTTGACGCCCTTATTCAGCTCGGGACGCCCTGAACGCGAGCCGAGGGCGTCCAAAAATATTAATAATTCGAGAGAAGATCGAGTTTTTATCGCTTGAAATGACGAAAAGGAAAAAGGACAAGGACATCCTTCTATTGGAGGGGCAAAGGAGTCTGGTGGGATTCTTTTCGGAGTATTGAAGATCGTTTCCCCGACATCGAAGGTGCCTCCTACAGGACAACACGGAACGTGCGCGATTTGGACGCGATGAGCGGGGGGGTTTTAGTGGAGCACGCGCGTGAGCTGCGAGCGCCGGAGCCTCGCAGTGGCGAAACTGAGGCTCCGTGGTAAACTGTGGTAACATGAAGAGCCGTTTGGGTGCCGAAACAGCCGGCGCTTTAAGAGAGCCGAGCCAAATGATCCGGCTCACTGATGTAAAAAGACAGTATCTATAATAAGGGACGGCTCAAGTCAAAATTCAAGCACCCCCCCCCCCCTCCTCTTCTCGGGGTGGACGCCCTCTCAGCCCTGGTCTGGCGGAAACACTGGTCACTGCTGATGTATTTAATGTCGTAGATCAAAACGTGATGCGTCTCTTCAATGTGTGTCAACCACAGACCTTATTTCCAGCTATTTTCCAAAGTCCTATGAGAAATCCCATTGGCTCTGAGACGAGGGAACCGGTAGTGGTAAAATGCTAACTCACTTCCGGGTTTTAGGACTCGTCACTGCACCACTCTATTGTATCTACAAAAGGTGCTCATTATGAGAATGTACAACATATCTTTATCCCAAGCAATGTTCTGCTGTATTAAATATGTACTGGTGTGAAGGCTCTGAGTTGAGCAGGAATGATACGAGCTGGAGCGTGGGAGCAGAGGGAACGCTCAGCTCTGTAAGTGAGAAGAGGACGTTCTCTACTCTCTGTCCCCCTCATATGCCCTTGACTTTCACAATTTCCACTTTCGGCTACTTGTTAGCAACAATTCTCAGGCCACCTTTGTCTTTTTAATATAAGTGATCTTTTTTGCTTTGTTGGAAGATTTCTCTCACCTGACTTGGGGCAGCATGAGATAGTGGATGCTGCTGCTGTCCTTCTCCTCCACAGAGGCTGGGTCAATGAGGTGACGCAGGTTTTGGTACATCATCTCTGTAATGAAGGGTGTGAAAGGAGCCTGAGGGTAATAATGGAAGGAAGTAAGTAGACATAAGAGAAAGGGGAAAAGAGAAGATTAGTAGATGCTCTGGACTGTATTTAATATGCATTCCTTGTTGCTCTAAAAAACACATTTTTACTGTATTTATTTTTCCTTAATGACGCAAAAGGTCATGCACCCTTGCCAGAGCAAGTTCATTTCTAATGTAATTCCCTTCCATTTCAACCACGGCTAATTAATTTGTGCAGCAAACAGCTGATCCGTATTGATCCAGGTTAGGCTAACTGGCTTTTAGCGTGCATCTCGCCTAACATGCAAACATCTTTAATGTGTTATAAATAAAAACTCCTACTGTTCATGCATAATTCATCGCCATGCATGCACACCTCTTCCATAACAGCATTATTTCTTAGTGCTCTGCATACAGAAAAGCAAAACCACAACACACACACAGTATGACTCACCATCAGCCTGCACATGGAGAACAGAACACTGAAGAGGGTTTCCAGCGCCCACAGGCAGTCCTCAGTGCCACTCTCTCCCTACAAAGTGCACGCACATACACAAAGAGTCAGTCCCCTTGGAACAGTAAATAGATAAAAGTGCCTGAGCACGCATCAGTGCATGTATCCCCAATTCAATTAGACCACATTTTGACCAGGAGTGCCACAAACTGATAGTTACAAAATATCTGCGGACGATGAAGAGACTTAGGGGTAGCTTAAATCAGTTTTCCCTTTAACTATGTGTATGAGCTTAACAAAACAACATCAAAAACTAAAGATACAGGACATCAACTTTAAAGAAGCATCGTCTGCATTAATGCGACTCATCAGATCCTGGGACTGCATACATTTGAGTCATTAGCTGCACCTTGCATCTGCCTTACATAACAATGTTGACTCTAAACAGGCACTAATTCGGAGCTGTGTTCTCACCTTCAGTCGGCGTCTGTTGGTCCTCACATACCAGTTGGTGAGCATGTCCACAAACTTGACCAGGCGAGGCACGACAGTGTACAGGCGGTACGCTGAAACATTATATAAAGTTAATTAAATAAATAAATGTGGTGGGTATGCCGAGTCTGTAGGTTATTAATTTTGAAACACTCAAATAATCATTGATAATTCCCTTTGGTATCAGACAGCTAAATAGTTATAAAGTCTTGCAAAATGAATATTAAGCATAAACACATCGCAATGGCAATATGGTGTGCTACGCCTAGTTCTTATTGTCTTAGTCAAGCGACTTTGTTAACCACTTTGAAAAAAAGGTTGATGATATTCGCTCTTCTTTTTCTGACTCACCTTTACTCACCGCTGGACCCTCCTTTCACCCACACACTAACCTCCTTTTCCCCTCTCTCTCCAAGTGAGGTTCTTACCCTCATTACCTCTGCCCGCCCTACCACCTGTCCTCTGGAACCTATCCCTTCAAACCTCCTTCAGACTATCGCTCCTGATATTCTACCGTTTCTCACCCATTTCATCAACACTTCTCTAACTTCTGGTCACTTTCCAAACAGTCTCAAGGAGGCAAGAGTAAACCCTCTCCTAAAGAAACCCACTCTCAACCCGTCTGATGTTATAAACTACGGGCCTGTCTCTCTCCTCCCGTTCCTGTCTAAAACACTTGAACGCGCTGTCTTTAAACAACTCTCCTGTTATCTCCATCAGAACAACCTTCTGGATCCGCACCAGTCTGGTTTCAAGGCAGGTCACTCCACAGAAACTGTCCTCCTTGCTGTCACTGAGGAACTGCACACGGCTAAAGCAGCCTCCCTCTCCTCTGTCATCATCCTTTTGGACCTGTCTGCTGCATTCGACATGGTGAATCATCAGATCCTCCTTCACACTCTCCAAGAACTTGGAGTTTCAGGCTCTGCACTTTCCCTCCTCACCTCATACCTCAAAGACCGTACCTACAGGGTAACTTGGAGAGGGTCCGAGTCTGACCCTTGTCAATTAACTACAGGGGTCCCTCAGGGCTCTGTTCTTGGTCCCCTCCTCTTCTCCTTGTACACAAACTCGCTCGGATCTGTCATTAGCCCACATGGTTTTTCATACCACTGCTACGCTGACGACACCCAATTAATTCTGTCTTTTCCCCGCTCAGAGACCCAGGTCGTCGCACGCATCTCTGCTTGTCTAGCTGACATCTCTCAGTGGATGTCTGATCATCACCTCAAGCTCAACCTTGACAAGACTGAACTGCTTTTCCTTCCGGGAAAAGATAAGTCCCACTCTTGACCTAACAATCAACATCGGCACCTCTGTTGTTTCCCCGACTCAGACTGCAAGGAATCTGGGTGTGACCCTAGATAACAACCTGTCCTTCACTGCAAATATCGCTGCTACAACCCGCTGCTGCAGATACACGCTTTACAACATCAGGAGGATACTTCCCCAGCTGACCCAGAAAGCGGCGCAGGTTCTGGTCCAGGCTCTCGTCATCTCACGCCTAGACTACTGCAACTCCCCCCTGGCTGGTCTACCTGCATGTGCCATCCGACCTCTGCAGCTCATCCAGAATGCAGCGGCTCGCCTGGTCTTCAACCTTCCTAAATTCTCCCACACCACTCCGCTCCTCCGCTCCCTCCACTGGCTTCCGGTAACTGCTAGAATCCACTTCAAGACAATGGTACTTGCATACCATGCTGCGAATGGATCTGGCCCTTCCTACATCCAGGACATGGTTAAACCGTACACCCCAGCACGTGCACTCCGCTCTGCATCAACAAAACGGCTCGCTGCACCCTCGCTGCGAAGGGGACCCAAGTTCCCATCAGCAAAAACACGTGGGTTTGCTATCCTGGCTTCAAAATGGTGGAATGAGCTCCCCATTGACTTCAGGACAGCAGATAGCTTACACACCTTCCGGCGCAGACAGAAAACTCATCTCTTTCGACTCCACTTCGAGCGATAGAACTATTAACAAAGCACTTAATATACTAATAAAGGACTGGCTTACCTAAAGCCAGTTGAGTAGCACTTGAAATGTTTTTGCTCTATGAAACCTGATGTACTTATATGATTTCTTCAAGTTTGTATTTTGTTGGTCGACGTAAGTCGCTTTGGATAAAAGCGTCAGCTAAATGCAATGTAATGTAATGTAATGTCTTAGTCATTGTCTATATCAAATAATAACACCAGAGTGTGTGTGTTTTGAGGATGTCTGTCTCACCGTCCATCTCAGCCTTGAAGAACTGGATGAGGGACTGTGTGAAGGACAGAACCCATTTGTCCATGATGTTGTCGCTCTGCTTTGCCGTGTTTTCATTGTACAGGAACTGAATGAGATCCTCCTGACGCAAACATACACAAGATTGAACACACACAAACACGTATAATCGACACACATAACAACAGGATCTTATGCCATTTACTATAACTGATTAAGACAGATGACGGGAATCAAGGGGACAGGTTGTTCATGTAGCTGCAGCAGATGTTACTTTCTTTGATTGTAGGTGTCAACATTGATATGTTTAGATGTGTAGTGTATTACTAGCTACTGCAGTCACCCTTTGAGAAGAATCTGCCTGTTTAAGCATCATTCTCTTCTTAATATATTTTTAAAGTTGCTCTAAAAATATAGCTTCAATGTGCAGATCAAAAGAAAAATGTCTGCTTCTAAATTGTATCCAATGTGGACCCATATAACCAGTCATCAGTTAACCAACAAAATCAACATTATTTCATGGCACTAACTATATTTAAATGATGAATAATAGTAACAATGTTCTGTACTCTCTGCATTGTGATTTTTAGACCTTGATTAGGGGGGTAGGGAATGTGTTCATTACCTTCTGTAACCGCTGTACATTCTGCACCAGGAAGCGGTAGGCATTATACCACGGCAGGAAGACATCCTTCAACACGTCACGCACACCCTCCTCTTTGAAACGCAGATTCTCTGCTCTCACTACAGGAGAGTTGATGAGGTACAGTCTACAAAGAGGGCAACATGGGCACATATGAACGGTTTGCTGGTAGCTACTGTAAATACAAAACACCCTCACAGTCTATACTTCAGTCTCTGGTTCAGTTTCCATATAATGTAAGAGTAAACATACTAAGAAGCTTGCTGTACCATAACACTGAGTGAAGTTTTAGGGACAAAAGAGTGATTGTGTTTACATATGGTAAAGCTTTAAAGAGGAACTTTACCATGTCTCCTTTTATCTGTGCAGCTCACTCTTCATCACTATATAGGTGAGCATATGGCGAAACTGCATAGTGCTTTATTCATAAGGACCATATGGCCGTGGCACTCTCACCGCTCAGGGCAAGGGAGCGATTGTATGATGTATTGAATGATTGTACAAACAACATGTATATGAATGTGTATGTACAGGATGCGTGTGTTTGTGGGACAAAGAAAGAGCCTAGATAAGCGTGGATAGCGTTTTAAACCTTTTAAAACCATGCCTGCTAATAACATAAGGTAAGTTAACAAACAGAACCCTGCCACCGGCACACACGCATTCATGCTTCAGAGACACACTCATTCACAGTGGAGCACGAAGCTAACCTGAGGGCATCGGCTCCATATTGCTGCACTACCAGGCCTGGATCCGGGTAGTTCTTCTTGCGCTTGCTCATCTTCTGTCCATCACTGTAGGAGTGGGACAAGCAAAGGCATTAATGCACATCCACACGCATGCATGCCCAAAAGTGCATGTTAGAAACCATGCACTTGGTATTCAAATGAGTCAAGTCCTTCCAGGTCATCAGGCCTACGAGCACAGTGCTGCGTTTAGACCCCGGGGCTGAGGACAAGTAGCCCTATTGTCGAGCAGCTCTAAGGCTAAATGTTATGGCACACATACCACACTAGGAATGGAAACGGCAAAACAATAGGAGATGAATGGACAGGTGAAGAAGAAAGGAAACAAACAAACAGGACTGAGTTACATAAAAAACAGCTTAAATGTTTTTGAAATTGACTGAAATATACAGTTTGCACATGTTTTAACGAAACCCATTGAAGGCTTGAACCAAACATGCACCCTGTTATTGAGTATTGCCTGTGTAGCTATGGCAAGCTTAGGCAATTGAAGGGACTAGTAATTGGAAAGTATCAAGATGCTTGGTTGTGATCTTCTCACAGCATTGGGTGACAGTAAGAAAAACATAAATCAGCCTTTAAATTAAACAAAAAAATATGTATATCCGCAAATTAAAGGAAGACGAGGAAGAGGAGTTTGTTAATAAACCTTACCTAGCAAGGACCAGTCCGTTAACGATGACATTCTTGAAGGGCGGTTTTCCGAACAGCGCTGTGGAGAGCACCAACAGGGTGTAAAACCTGCAGGAGGATACACAATGACATTACACAAGGTCAGGGTAATGAGCAGTATATTTTTACAATTGAATCCTTGTATGGAGTAGAACTGAGAAAAAATACAATTAAACTATCCATTTTTATTCAGTCATTTCCCATTATTTGATACTTGTCTATTCAATTAAAAAAGATGTATAATGAAGTGTTTTAGAACACCACTCGTGTCCATGCATTCATGCTCTGTCTTGTCAATTTCATCAATGAACTCAGCAGGCTCTCAATGTCCCTATCCCTCATTTGTTGACCTCTTCGATCTCTCATGTCTTCCGATGCTTACCACCCCCTCGTTTGGTCAATGCCTTCGGCGATGAAGTCCGCTGGGAAAGTGTCCTCGAACTCCTTCCTGTTTTCAAAGGGGTAGTGGGCCTGGGCGTACGGCATGCTGCCGCTCTCAAACCAGCAGTCGAACACCTCTGTGATCCTGCGCAGCGCCCCCTTACCACAGCGGGACGGGATGGTCAGACCATCGATGCTGGGCAGAGCAAAATGGAACGAAACGGAGAAAGAACAAAGAATAAGGAGGAACCATTTTTAAGACAAATGGCAGCAATAATAATTTGACCAGTTCTTTCTTATTTAAGGGTTTTATTATTGCCACAGGGAGCTATTTGTACACTATGTGGATGCAGGGGTCTATAGGCAGTTTGGCTGCAGGCCAAAGCAACGATTGTTTAATCTTTCACCTCTGGGAACGAGGTTTAAGAAAGGTACTGTGGTGCTTAAATTGTGCTGACACCCACTAGAATAAGCTTGGTTATTGCTTTGGATGAAAAACTAAAGTTCAGACACGGATATGGATTAATTTACTCAATTTTCTGACTCACACAGATAAAGCCCATGAACAAAATCTTTGTTTCTTTCGTTATAACCTCAGGCAAAAAAGATGAACCTATAAATTGTCAAGCTGCCCACTAAATCTAGTTTAAATTCATATGCATGGAGAGTCCCCTTAGATGTAACATCATATATCCACATAAAGATGATTAAGCACACTTTTCTTTTCACCTACTTCAACAACCTTTTTGAATCATTAACACTCAGGCCTATAAACTGCAGATTACACCTTTAATAATCTGCTGTTGGCCCCTAAATCTGCAGTACTCTGCTGCAGAGAGCTCTCTGCTCCTGGGCCCATTTAGAAAAGGGAGAGTGTTAAGGAGTCATTTTCTAAAAAGAAGTGCACTGCTGAGTGCATTTTGAGTAGTTTCAGATTGTGTGGGGTGTTGTTAAAATGTCGCGATAATTTTCGCAATGTGTGCCGAGTCATCACCTCTGGGAATTTTCTGTCCACTTAGTTGTCAGAGATACATACATATTTAGCATTTAGTTTAGTTTCAAAAAGCAGTATTTTCTTCCACTGTACAGTATTATATAACATTCTGTGTTTCTTTCGTCTTATACGATTTTTCATATTTTTTCTCTTGCACTATTTTATTTATATTTATTTATCTTCTTGTACTATTTGTATTGTTTTATGTATAAATATATATACATTTATGTTGCATTGTTGGAAGAGCCAAGGACATAAGATTTCCATTGCCCAAACTACACTGTAGCTAGAGGTCAAACTGCCTATAAGCTCCCTGTAAACACACAGGCCAAACACAGGATTGGACAAAGGCGACCTCTTTCTCCCCCATCAATTAAAGATGTCTAAAGCCATGGAAGTGATTAAAGGTAATTAGGGAAGAAGAGCGGAAGAGTGAAGTAATCTGTGTTCCACAGCACACGGCTGGTTCAGGCTGACAGGTCACATTAGAGAGGCCGAGGGCAGATGTAACACAGACACTTCATACACCATATCATCTTTTCACACCGCAGTACTTTTCCCACTTTAGTTCCGAAATGTCGCGTTCACACCAAAAAGAGCTGGAACTAAAATTAGTTAATCAGAACCTTTTTACCCCCTTTTCCGTCCCTGCTAGAGAGCAGGTACTTTCGGGGTTCCGAAAGGGTTCCTATGTTTGATTGGCTGGGCGGAATGTAAACCACGCCCCGTAAAACTCCCAAAAGGTTTTGTGAAGCCGCCATTTTATTATCCTTGCATTAGCATTATTAGCATTAGCATAGCGTACAAACACAGAGAGACTAACTTATGGCAACACAAAAGAAAACATGGGAGCGGTGGAGATGAGGAGGTGTCGGCGTTCTGGCGATTTACTCGGAAGGCTTCAGTAGAAGCTGCTGGGAGTCCCAGCAACTTCTACTGAAGCCAGTCCCCAACTCCGGGGACTTCCGGCGGGGGACTTCGGGTGGCAGTATACGCCGTGAAGTGGTTTGCGGCCTGCCAGTAAACCCAAAGCAGAAGAAGAAGTGACATCAGCGGCTTCATTTGCCTAATCCTCCCTCGGGAACTTATTCCGGTGTGAACGCGATCTGAACGCGATCTGAACGCGATCTGAACTTAGTTCATGAGAACTAAAGAGTTCTCATGAATCTTTGTGGGAAAAGTACTTCGGTGTGAATGCGTCTATTATTCGGTTAATGTAGTCTTTCATTCTTATGTTGTATATATATATATATATATATATATATAGACATCTACCTCCTCATCCCACCAAGGACAAAACTGAAGACCATGGGAGACCGAGCCTTCTGCTCCGCTGCTCCGAGACTGTGGAATGCCCTCCCAAACCAGCTGAGGACACCACAGACTGTGGAGGCTTTTAAAAAAAGGCCTAAAAACGCATCTTTTTAGAATAGCCTTTTAACTAGATTTTTAAATCCCCCACATTATGCCATGCCGGCATGAATGTCACAGCTTTTATTATGTTGTTTTAATTGTTTTTAAATTGTTTTTTATTGTTTTGTTTCACCCTTTTTAATTTTGTAGCACTTTGAGTTTTGTTTACGCAAATGAAAAGTGCGCTTATAAATACAATATATTATTATATATTTTATATGTATATATTTACATTTCCTGTAATTTATTTAGCCTTTTTACATTATTGCACTAATTTTCTCTTGCACTATTTGTATGTTGCATTGTCTGAGGAGAGTGGGTAATTTCTGGGTTATCATTGCAAAGAAGTACGCTGTAAAGCCTTTCGATTTTGATCCTTTTCAGCACGTTTGTTGTTTTAAATACGTTCTATAATTACATTTGACCTTGACCATGAACTTGACATACAAGCACAAACATCACATTGTAAACGTATCGTTTCATGTACACACACACACACACACACACACACACAGTCTGTGAATCTGAGGGTATCACACTACCCCAGCAGTCACACTCCACTGAGTGCATGCTCAGGTGGTTGCCTGTTGGATCAGTGACTCACCTCTCCCGATGCAGATCAGTTACTTTGACTCCGGACAGTTCCTCCAGTTCAGCAATGGACCCTATACACACCACCTGACGGACACACACAAACACACTCTTATTAAGAAATGTCCTAAAACAGCATTCAGGCACACATTTCACAAAAGTATTGATGAAGTAGGCCTACTTTTACAGACTTCCTGAGTGACTTTCCCTTAGAAAGTACAGTATGGTTAAGTGCAGGCTTGGCATTTCGTCATTTTAGGGGCAAGGCCATTTGGCCTTTGGTGTCACACATTTGTTTAGGGCACAAAGGCCACATGTCAGGGCACAAAGGCCATTGAAGGAAACATTTGGATTTGGAGCTTACAAATAAATCACTTTTTTAATATCAATAATGTCAAACATTAAAATCATATAGGCCTATGCCTCCTTAGTATTACCGTATATAAAAGGAAATACTCTACTTTGAATAATTAGTGTTTGGTATGTTTTCCATCTACTACTTCTCCCATTCACAAATCCGAAATCAAATCAAAAAATCTAAAATTCTATTAATATGTAACAAATATATTCCATTTCAGAGCAGAAGAAGCAGCCTTCAAGGGTCAAACTCTGCACATACATCATTCAGCAGTGCACAGTGAAGCTCCAACATCCAACTGTATGAACAAGCAATACTTGAAATGCAAAAGTGTGTGTGTGTGTGTGTGTGTGTGTGTGTGTGTGTGTGTGTGTGTGTGTGTGTGTGTGTGTGTGTGTGTGTGTGTGTGTGTGTGTGTGTGTGTGTGTGTGTGTGTGAGAGTCTCTTTAATAAATGTATGACGCTTTCTCACGGTAGCCAATCAGCAGTGAGGATCTCAGCCACTGACGTTGAATCAGAAAACCAAAACATCAGTCGTTAGCTGTTAGCACACAGAGCTCACAGCTCCTCATATCTGTTCAGAAACCAGTGTTGTAGTCAAGTCACCAATTCACGAGTCCAAGTCACTCTCGAGTCACCACTCTCGAGTCACCACTCTTCGAGTCCAAGTCCGAGTCACCAAGGGAGAGTCGCAGTCAAGTCCGAGTCCAAGTCTGAGTCACCTAGGGAGAGTCGTAGTCGAGTCCGAGTCCAAGTCCGAGTCACCAAGGGAGAGTCGCAGTCAAGTCCGAGTCCAAGTCACCCAAGGAGTGTCCGAGTCGAGTCCGAGTCACAAGTCTTCATGTATTAATCTTCGTGGATATATGTGTTGAAATGTAGCTGCTCCTCTACATTGCTTTTATCCTGTCATGTTATACTAATCTGTCTATTGAACTACTGTGAAGCGAGTTTGGCTACAATTCTTGTAATACAGTAGGTGCTATACAAATATAAAGCTTATTACTTATATTAATATTATTATTGTAAATTACCTTTAATATGTCCAACTATATTTAAAATGAGTTAACTTTTAGAGAAGTGATTATATTTGTATGCCAATATTTTCCTATGGTAAAGTTTTCGTTTTGCACTTTTATTTTGATAGTAATAAGATCGGGACTCTTATTTTGAAGGAACTTTTAAGGTTAAATCAGTTTACTGATAAAGATTTTGCCCCAGAAAGCACATGGCTAATTAGCATGCAAAATTACATCATTCTGCATGTTAAGTAGCCATGTGCTTTCGTGTTATCAGCTGAATCTTTATTTATTGATTAGATCACGTTACTCTGATGATAGTGTTCAACACAGCCTATATGTCTGAACTCGATCCTTAGAGTAATGTGTTACGGAGCCTTCTCTTCAATCTTGTTTCCACATAACAAGCATTTTGCGCTGCTCTTTTCCAATGTGGAAGCAGAATGTGTGAAAGCATACAGCATGATGCGGGGTGTGTCCTAGACATGTTTAGACTGGAACAGCGGGGGCCAGTACGTGAACTCGCCTCACAGGTGCACAAGCCAGGATAGAGGACATCAGACTCCAGAGAAAACTTGCTCGACTCCGAGTCCAAGTCAGAGCGTCAATGTACAAGTCGAGTCCGAGTCATTGTGGGGGGGGGAATTCACGAGTCCGAGTCAGAGTTCAAGTCAACGTGAGCGAGAATTCACGAGTCCAAGTCCGAGTCGCGTCAATCAGTGCGCGAGTCCGAGTCGAGTCACGAGTCCCAAAAATCGGCACTCGAGTACTCCATCTCTGTCAGAAACTGGACGAAAGTTAAACATGTACAAACCAGGGTTACCAGGGTTACCGGTTTTTAGCTGGTACAATTTATTCAAAACCGGTAAATTCAAAACTTGCCGGTCAAAATGTCTGGTAATAATTAGGGAGGCTTCGATCGATCGGCCGCCGGTCATTATCGGCCGATATTCACTCTTAATAGTTTGATCGGTGCTCTCTATAAAGGCCGACCAGGAGAGCTGGATCTGATCGATATGGACATAAATGCGAGTGAAGTATAACCGGACGCGAGAGAGAGATCAGATCAGCTGCTGAGTCTGACCGAGACACGCAGCTCTGCATAATCACCTGAAGCCCCGCCCTCTGTTTAGCGAGCTGCAGGAGCTGCTTGAGAAACTGATGTGCTGTCAGGAGAGAGAGGGAGGGAGAGGGGAAAAGAGAGGATCCGTTTCTCGTGTTATTATTCAAAGTTAATGTAAACTTTTGAATAATGTACGTTATCTACAAGTAGTTTGTTTGAATGTAATAATTATGTTTGTTGTTTGTGGAATCATTTATTGAAAAATGAATCTGAATATTTCGATCTGTTACGATTATAAACTGAAGCAATATAAAAATGAGCCCCGTGAACTGAGTTTTAAACTGAAGCATATCTGCTTATAGTCCGGTAATTACCTGCTAACGGAAACTCTGCTACACAACTCTTATTATTATTATTGAAATATGACCGGTAAATTTAAAATGTGTACGGTAAAATAAATTATGCACGGACATTTGACCGGCGAGAAAAAAATCCTAGCGGAAACCCTGGTACAAACCACAGACCGTCTGTGTTTATTTCTGTCTTTAGGACGTTGTGAGTTTGGACTAGGTTAGTTTAGCCTGATCGATCCGATCTCCATTCAGAAAATGCATTTTAAAGGTTTTTCGCCTGCCGTTTTGTCTGCAGACTTGTCAACAATTAAATCACGGTAAAATATGTTAATTTTGTTGTAGTTGGTTTCTACCACAGTATTTACATGGATATAAGCCCTGTCCCATCTCCAGTGCGTCCTGTTTGAATGACAGGAATAAACACAGCTGACAGCCACAGTGAAACTCCAGCGATTAGAGCAATGCGAATATTGCGTCCGTTGTGAACGCAGCATAACGCAATTCAGAGACCAGACCACTGCTCTGACGCTTTTAGAGCAACTTCGAGATTTTAACAGTCCATGGTGGCCGTAGGACGTACAATCATTTGTGGGGCATAACGGCCAGACCAAGGAGCAACGACGGCCATGGCCGTCATGAAATTCCTACCCTGGTTAAGTGTGTTATCTGGCCTCCTCAGAGAGTTAACCTGCCGCTCTGCTCTAGTTTTACCAGATCACCAGGTAACATGGCCCAGATACAGCCTGATGCATCAGTGACAAGTACAATAAGGACAGAGTAAGAAACACGTTCAGAAAGAGAGAGAAATAAGACACAGAGTTAGAATTATCATACTGCCACACGCATAGATCCACACACATTCACTTACATCTTTAGCGTTGTGTGTGTGAGGCGCCAGGGAGTGCAAGTGTTCTGGAAACAGTCACAATGCTATTTCCAGCAAGCAGGTCGCTAGCTGTTCTTCTTTCAGCCAGGGGACACACACCTCATGTTTCAAATGCTCAAACAACCCAATTCTGACATCTCTATTCAGTTCAGTCTTATAGGTTTGGCAATAAACACCCATAACCAGGCGGACATTTATACAGTTTGGCTGGCTTCTCCACTGTCTGCCTCTCTATCCTCTTCCATTCATCTTCCTCGCTCACTTTTCATCTTCCATTGCTCCCCTCCTTAACCCCGTCTTGTGTATTTCACTTCCTCATTTTCTTCGACGGCTAATTTATTCTGTCCCCTCTTCCTCCTCCCCTTATTTTCCGCGTCTTCCTTCCCTTCCTCCCCCCGATCGCTGTTTGAAGAGAAACCAACACATTTTGGTTTGAGTTTATTTGCTGTTTACATTAATGAATCATTCATGTGTTGAGTTTACGGAGTCACTGGGTAATGGTGCCTGAGGGGAGCAGACTGACTGCAGTACGGAGTCACTCTCTGGTTTGACACCATGGTCAACTCACCATGAGACATCCTGATGGGAAGTCTCTCCTACACAAGCCTCCACACACAAAGAGGTTCACATATTCTAAATGATGTGAGTGTCAAAAAGAGGTCAGTGGGAAACATTCACTCAGGAGCTGGATTTCTGTACTCTTGCAGCAGACTACAATTCTCTTTGGAGAGACATAAAATAGTTTTCTCCCAGACTTATTTCATGAGTTAATAAAAGTGAGAGTTATGTTCAACTTTTCAATTATGCTCTCGCATGCAGAGCCCCTATTGATTTGTGAGTGTTGCCAACCCTGTGAAAAGAGTAAGTGTCTTGGTATTTGGTCATGACACAGACTAATTTTGTGATCTCTGCAGAGTATAAAGACGCATTAGAAGGATTAAGCACTCTATTAAATGCACAACAAGTGTGTGTTTTCCTGACCTCCTCAAAGTCGTCGCTGACCCAGAGAGGGATCGGCGTGCCCCAGTAACGGTTCCTGGAAATCGCCCAGTCTCGTGCGTCTCTCAGCCAATTCCCGAAACGCTTCTCACGCACAAACTCTGGAACCCTGCAGAGACAGAAAGATTATGAATTAGGGTTTAGTTATTCTTTAAAAATATGAAACATGATTGGAACCACCAGAAGATGTGTGTGTGTGTGTGTGTGTGTGTGTGTGTGTGTGTGTGTGTGTGTGTGTGTGTGTGTGTGTGTGTGTGTGTGTGTGTGTGTGTGTGTGTGTGTGTGTGTGTGTGTGTGTGTGTGTGTGTGTGTGTGTGTGGTCAACATTTGCTTGAAATGACACGTAAGACAAATATTGCAATCAACTCTTGTTTTAACGTTTATATTCTGCAGGGTTCATTATGTACAGACTTTAAACACCTTTTCCACACCGCATAGATTGCATTTTAATGGGAGTGTCATACCATAAAATGTCTGAAAAATACAATAGAAAACAGCAGGGACGTGACTTCAAATACTTTAATATAATCTTATTCTTTCAGTACCTGCCAGCTGTAAATTAAAATGTTTACCTATCGCATCATTTCTTAACATAGCGCAATCGGGATACGTGGCATACATATATATAAGTACTCAAAGATAGATGGATAAATCAAATGCAACTATGATTCAATTTATTGATGTTCCTTTAAACTTGCTCGTTATAAATGTATGTGCCTTCTAGCTAATGTAGTAGGCAGTAGTGACAGTTTTTTGTATAAATCTGAAACAACAAGACCGAACAGCCAACTATCAGAGTAAACCCACCTGTGGGTAATATTTATTGGTGCTTTTTAGGCCCTATAGATACCATGTTAATTAAATGTACAACATATTACTTCCAACAAGAGCAAGAATGACTATAATGTCTCTTATGTTCCTATTGAGCTGAATTATTTTCCTTTGCTGCCTCGTTTTTGCCCTAAAAATAAACGCTTCACTGCTCTCTCTATGAAGCTCATCGGCAAAGGTTAACATTACCTTCAAGGCATCTCCTCCTCTGCTCTCTTCTTTTCCCATTTTGCTTGGACCGATTTCTAGCTTTAATCCACTATCTCACAATCTCTTCCTCTCTTGCTGTGCCAGGCCGTGTTGCTCAGCAGAACCGAGCAGGGGGGGTATAAATACTCGTCTGGATCCACGCACTAAGCAACGAGTTAATCAATTCCCATTTGTAGGAGGCATTTCTATTTAGGCCCCTAATATATCAATTTAATGATTTTTTTTTTTTTTTTACTGCTGCTGCTGCTCACCAGCCCCCCTCGAACACTCCTCCCCCCCTCGCCCTCCCACTCCTGCTTGGTGCTAAATGTAGAATTAAAGTGTGCTGTCTTGTGCTCGAGACGCACAGAAGAGCCATTTAACATGTTCAGGCTTCTATTATAAGTCAGAGACGCTGGGGATGGAGACAAGAGGGAGACAGAGGTTGTGGTCAGGACTGAATGAGTGTTTGCAAGATGGAGGCAAGGAGGATGGAAAAGTAAAAATAACTGAGGGTAGAAAATTCAAGGCAAATGAACATTATGCAACATATATAATAATTGACTGTTTGCTAAACCCTTCCTCGTGAACAGTGATTTTTCCCACATGGCTTTGTGACGGACAGGTCTGTCAAGCGTTGGATTTTATCACATGATGAAGCTGTTAGCAGGAGTCTTTAGAAAGAATGACAGTCAGTACATGAAGAGTTTGGTTGGTGCTTTCTTCTTACAACCCACTCAGGTGTGTGTTTGTCTGCTTTAATGTTAGCAGAAATGTTAACATAAGCTAAATAGCTTAAATCTGCAATAGTTGCTGTGTCGAGAGAGAAGGAGAAGCCTACTTTTGTCTACCAGGGTCTAAAATCAAGGAACCATTGTTTTAAATAGAAATGCCAAGAATGACTTAGCAAACGGTTGGGTTTGAATCCAATAGACAAAAATCCAATGGAGAAAAAATTGAATAATCCAGCCTGAGTTATTTTAGGACCAATCACTCAACACTCACTTACGGTCAAGAAACTACATTCTGAAATCAGGCGCCAGTGACTCAGCTTCCTGCACCTTCAGCCTCAAAAGGGACCAGCTCCCCCTGCAAGCACTCATTAATTTGGCCCTTAATTTTATCAGAAAGACAGAGAAATCAGTCTGAACCTGCTCAATATATACTTAGCCTGAGTCAACCCAATGCACCATTTAAGGAATGCCAAAAAAAAAAATGAAAATCACTTCAAGAATATGGTAACGAGCACTTTGCTTTCTCAAGGATTATTTTAAGTGTCACACGAGTGAACATGAACTGAGCCCTATAAGCAGACATACACACAGACAGACACTCTTCCTGAGATTAAAACTAAAGTAAGAATGTAGAGTCCAATCAAAAAAGAAAAAACAATCTTATTTAAAGAAAATCAATTAATTAATGATGGAGAATAAGTTTAATTAGAAAACTCTAGGAGCACCAACCCTGCACCCACAGACACAGTGAGGGAATGTGTGTATATACTTTAAATTGAATTTCCTCAAGGCTCACCAAGCATAACAGCTTTATAAATTATAGAAATGGTTAGATTAGATATACAGTCTAAAGAATAAAGTAATACATGTTTTATTATGTCAACAAATATTGTAAATGTATTATCCTTTATTCTACTGCCGAACGATTAGTAATGCATTGGATGTGAATATTTACTGTGTTTTTTTAGTTATCTATATAATATTACATGTAATATCATGGGGTTTGGAGTTTTGAGCTGATAGAGGATTTCACCGTGGGCTCTGTGTACCTGTTATGGCCTTTTGTAGCTGTATTGTGAGATTTTATATACCAAGTGTTAAGTTAGAAAAATAAATTCAATCAATGGCAGAAATAAATACCACATTCTACATTACAAAAGCACAATAACATACTGTATTGTACGGTAATGTGTACCATACAACACTTGTATCCCTCAGAAAAGGAATATGGCCTTTAAAGTAATGTGTGCGTTAGTGCAGGCCTCCGTGTTCATGAGTGCGTCTCCAGCTTCCTGGCGGCTAGTCATTCATCTCAGTTTGACAGTCCCATTACCAGAGGCAGTTACTGTGGCTCAGGAAAGAGCACTGGGAGCACCAGGGGTAATACCATTTAGCAAAGCCATCCTGCTGACGCTCTCTTTTGCACCACATTCTGCCTTTACAATTAGCATCATGCTAATGTTTTCAAGTACAGATCAGTCCCATGTGCATTATAATAAAATGCTATAATTAGTTGTTTTTTAACACCATTTAATAAGAAATACAGATTTTTTTTTATTAAAACTACGCCCAGTAATAGAGAGCTCTCCTGCAGAGACATAAAACCTGCAGAGTCATGGCTGTTTTTGTGTGGGAACTTAACAATTTGTTATTTTTAGATCACTTGATGCTAAGCTGAGCAGCCAAGCTAACTATCCCCAGTTTACCAGTAGCATTTGTCGTTGTTGGCCAGTAGTTTGTCCACCATGTGTTCCACTCGCACAAACCAGCTTGGAACGGCTTTGTAGATCAGGGGTGTGTCAGACCTAAAAAAAAGCATAAACACATTTCATAAAAGATCAGCTACAAAATAAGGACTTTTTAAAAAAAAAAATGAAAATTGCCTTTTTCATTCGGCTAGTCGGTCCACCGTCTTGGACTGATATATCTGTATCATTTAACAATTGGGCTTTTATAGTGCAAGCCATCATCAAGTCAAAAGTGTAATTCGTCCAGAAGTTTGATTTATCACCAATAATCTGCAAAAACAATGACATTCACATCAGTCTCAATCATCCTCATAGAGTATGAGCATAGCTGTGGACTCCATCTTGAGAAAAAAAGTTTTTATTTCTCAACCACAGAAAAACTGTGGAAATTATAAGCAAAGTGACATCAAGTTGAATGTGCACCTAATGTATATACTGTAAGGTCAGTCATTTACAAATTAAATTGTAAATCTCACTTTTTATGAACCTAATTCTATTAACTTGTTTGACTCTTTACTGCTTCATGTCTTATTAGCGTTGTTCTTTTCAGCTCCACCACTTATTTGTAGTTTAGAGAACATCATTTTCAAGTTCAGTCCAAACCAAGCTCCCTCCTCTACCGTACAGGGGCCGAGTGTTTAATAACACAACCGTTTCATCTCAACGAGCCAGTGTCTCCTTGTGGCTTAGAAAGAATATTTCTGCACATTTACTGGGTTAATTAATCCTGCCCAGGTCAGTCTGCAGCCGCTTCAAGTGAGACAGTGATTTAGTCTGCTTAAAACTATGTGTGTATGTGTGTAGGTCTGCATGTGGCTGTTAGTTACAATGTGATAATGTGGGACCTTGAGGTTGCATGTGAAATGATTCTGAGTAGAGACCACAAAACCTCTAATGACATCTTGCTGCACTAATGCTCCCGAGGGAAAAATGAACACAGAAGAAGCCCAACCTCTGCTCTGACACTGAACTGTTCAGTGCCTTTAACACACAATTAGCTTGCCTGTATTGAAGTAGAAAAAATACCATGTTTAATTTGTACAGGCCAAACATCTGCTCTTATTTGTGTTTAAAAGGGTCCACAGTGGACGACTGAAACAAAGCTGCTAATGTGACACAGCGTTCAGATTTTACAGTTTGACTCTTTGTCTCACCTCCAGCAGAAGGGGTAACTATGTTTGAAGCTGCTGGCATTGATGAGGCGACCATTCTCCTTCAGCCACTTGATGATATTCTTGTCAGCATCCTGTAAAAAATAAACAACAAAACATTAGACATGACTTAAAAATGCAGCTTTAAAAAGTAATGAAATACAAGCGTAAGTTCCCAAGTGATTAGGGTGTGGGCAGAAGTGTGCAGTGACGCACCTCCAACTACACCAGACTGCTATTTCATAACGTGTAAAGTGAAAGCAAAGAAGGAGGTGAACATCATGGGAAAATACCATTAAATTGGAAAAAAGGAGATTAATAAATTGAAGTTACTTTCTTTTTTTATAAATCCATTTTGCATCTCACCATTCTTTATATATATATATATATATATATACACACACATTATTATTACAGGCCGTTGTGCCCTTGGGCAAGACACTTCACCCGAATTTGCTCCTGTGGGTACTGTCCACAGTACATGACCGTTACATGTATGATATGTGTGTAATGTGTACATGTAAAGCGCCTTGATGACTTTGAGGTGTGAAGATGGGCGGAGTGGCGCAGTGGGCTGTGCATTGATCATTAGATCAAGGTGGCGTTGGGGAACACCAGTTTGAAACCCGCCTCCGCTGCGTCTGTAAAGCCGTTGTGTCCTTGGGCAAGACACTTCACCTGAATTTGCTTCTGTGGGTATTGTCCACAGTACATGACCGTTACATGTGTATTTGTAAAGTGCTTTGAGCAACTGGAAAAGCGCTATAATAAATGTAAGGAATTATTATTATTATTAGGGCTGTCAAGTTAACGCGTTAATAACGCATCTGTATTTGTCCTCGGCCCGCCCCGTAGTTTCAGAGCCCAAAGGCTTGACGTTGTTGTTGTTGTTAGTTGGATGGTGGAAGATTCTAGCGAGAGATATGGATACAAAAAAATGTGTTTTAAACAGCAAGCCAAGCACCCAGCTGAAGCTGACAGCCCCGCTCCTGCCGCTCGCTTGCGGCAGACCACGCTTGAAAGTTTGCCGGGGAGACGCCTGGACAACAACAGCGATAGCTAAATGGGTGGCTACAGCTTAACATTGTGGAGGACGAGGGGCTGCGTTAGATCATTCGGATCGCATCCAACGTGTCGACTGCACATCACAGCGCATTATTTTGACCCATAGTGGGAACTTCAGTCTCATGCTTTGACTGAAGATGAAGACAGAGGAGCGGCATTTCGCCAACAACTGTAAACAGGCTTGTCTGTTTGAGCAACTGGCTCAGTGCAAAGAAGTACACAGGGTTGGGAGAGAGTTTAAAGGGAAATGGAAACACTTTTCAAACTGCTTTCCATGCGACAATATTACCATTAGGAAATGTATTTATCTAGTCTATTTCCAATGTAAACGATCGAGATACGCGAATTTACTTTTTGAAATACGTGCCTAATGACCATGGGCGCTTCCATTGCTCCGGGACTTTTCCAGTGACGTCACTGATTGGGTACGGCTTCCTGGGCCAAAGCTCAATAACAAACAACATGGCGTGCAATGCACCAGTAGTTTACATTACAAGAAAACGGTCGTCGTCAGGAGTTTATTGTATTGCCCCAGGCTGCACAAATGGATTTTATACAAAGAAGGAAGAAGTACATTTCCATATGCTGCCACTAAAGGATGAGAAGCTGCTCAAAGTCCAGTCTGGATGCCTGGTTCAATACAAAACATTGGATGTGAAGCCAGGATCTGTTCCCACAATATTCGATTTCTCAACGTATGCAGTCGGGAACACCGACCGTCCCAGCACGTCGGCCGCGCAAGACAATGACAGTGTCAACAAACGTGAAGTTCGAGCCACCAAACGAGTTGCTTCAGCTGCCGAGAGAGAGGTACATATTGCAGCACTACCAGATTACTAGCTCACACATGTATTTACTGACACAGTGTGACCTTATTAATTAACGCAATCGCGTCCAAACTAAATGGTAGCTATTATGACGCACAATAGAGAATTGGGGGTGTTCTATAGCTCAACTAATTAAACTGGCATACACACGCTCATCTGTCGAAAACAGCCCTAAAAAGGCTAGTATTGCTATTGATGGATGGTATTGCAGGACCCAAAGCGCACGGAGCACAGAGCGGACAGCAGATAACGGAATTGCAGTTGTATTGCTTATAGATTATCAGAACATTTCAAAGGGGACACAGCCCCATTGGATATTAACCTATGGATTAACTACATCATCGTTTTTATCGTTGTAATGCCATTGAAGACCAGTTTAGACCAGACAATGAGGAAGGTAAGCCGTTAGCCTGGCGTATGTTAGTACCTAGCGCCACTTGTTTTGATGTACGTTTTTGTGGATAACCTCGCGAGTTTGTATCTTTCAGTGTTGAGGTGGGCACCGTTAGATTCTGTGTCTCCTTGCGATCATAAACGATGTGTTGGATGTGCGGCTAGGATAAGTAATAAGGGAGCTAGGAGTGATTTTCGGTGCAGTAATAGGTTAGCATTTTCGCTCGGGGCTAATTCAGAGGCTCACTGTTAGCATTGTGTTTTTTTCATTTTTTTATTCCGGATCATATGCCACTCTATTCGACCGAATCGGTTCATAAGCATAGGCCATGGGATGCCTGGTAACTGTAGATGCTTCCACATCAATGTCATCTCCCGACGAATAGTCAAATTCATCGTTCAAAACGTCGATCTCATTGCAAAATTCCTCCATCGCTGCCATATCTGCTACGTTGTGTTGACTTTCGGTGGAGCGAAAACACAGCCAGTGACGTCACCATTTGGGACTCCCCTAATGGCGGCGGCCTGGTCCCGGAATTCCCCACCCGGCCGGGCGGATAATTAATTTTCTTTTGGCGAGTAATATCATATACAATAAATATTACGATCAATATCCATTGTAAAATGAATAAACTACCGGAATATTATAACTGTAATTGGTGTTTCCTTTCCCCTTTAAGAGAGAGAGAGGTTCCAGGTTGTTGTGTTGAGAATATTTGTCATTGTTCAAATGATAATAAGCAAATATTTGCATAAAGCATATTTGTCCACTCATATGTTGATAAGAGTATTAAAGACTTGAAAAATATTCCTCTAAGGTACATTTAGAACAGATAAAAAATGTGCGATTAATTTACGATTAATCGCAAATTAATCGCGATTCTATTAACTATGGACATCATGCGATCAATCGTGATTAAATATTTTTAATCGATTGACAGCCCTAATATAATATAATTAGTGCTGTCAAAATTATCGCGTTAACGGCGGTAATTAATTTTTTGAATTAATTGCGTTAAAATATTTAACGCATGTGCAGAATGGCCCGCCCCATACGTGCCAGCAGTGGCAGCGCCAGGGTATGGCTGGGGTAGGCTACACCCATACCAAGAAATGGCTTAGCCCCACCATGAAAAATGATGTTAAAGTAAGCAAAATAAAGTCTGCCAACTCGCGGAGTAAATTGCACAGACAGCAGTTAGTAAGATTGATTTCAGTAGCCACGGTTTTGAAAACTTTTGTCACGTAGTGATCGTCTTCTCAATAGAACATCTTTGATAACGGCGTGGTGTTGTTGCAGGAAGTCCCGACGGAGAATACTTTTGCTGTAGTACAGGGCAGAGCCATTCTTTCACACACAGTGACGTCACGAGCTACCCACAATGCAACGCGCGCCATAGATATATATATAAATCCGCCATTTTCCTGGAGGTGCTAATGTAAACAGCTAGCTAACGTAAACAGCTAGCTAACGTAGCCAGGCAGAGCGCACTAGGTTTGTTTTCTGAATTAATAACCGAAGAAATCGCTGCATGTCTTCGGATTACATCTCTGGACTTGAGGGGTGTGCTCTAGGTCGTTACCAGGGTAACTAGAGCTGTGTGGGTTGTCCGATTGCCCTTACAGACTGCCTGCAGATGTATGGAAAAACGACCCTCGAAAGTGGCCTTCGGTCGATTTTGGCAGCATCTACGTCTATCTTCTGGAAACACCAGGTGAATACCCCACTTGTCACAATAATATTATCATGCCATTGCATATATGTGGTATTTTAGAGTTGACTAGATATTGATTAAGGCAATAGACTATGATATTCTGCTTGCACCTCGCGTGAAATGGCGCATACCGGAAGTACGGTGTCGCCCTCGGCCCAAAACCCGTATGTGTGTGTGAAAGAATATAATAGTAATAATATGGCTCTGGTACAGGGGTGCACATAACTGGTACGTAGGTTATGTGCGTAATCTGAAATGCGTACCGTCACTTGTGTCACAAAGGGCATTTGCGTACCGACGTACTTGTGAAGCTTTTCCAGAAGGCGGTTAGATCACCGGACGACAGAGTCGGTCTCCGTGTGCACAGACAGGGCTGCTGTTAACGTCGGTCTGTACAACGGACTTGTGCCAAAACTACGCCAACCGGCTGCGGAGGGAGACTCCCCCCTTCACTGGAGAACTGCGCTAAAACAGCTGATCACAACGTTCACACTCTGTGGTCACGAAGTACTCCACTAGCCCCCCCCCCCTGTCGACTTTCCTGAAGTACTCCCCCGTTGATAGAAATCAACACGTAATGAATTAAGACCCCACGGTTTGATGATTGATAGGTGTGTGGGCTGTCTTTCATTTTGACATGCAGACAAATGTTATAATAAACATAGATACTGTATGTTAAATGGATATATCCGCCTTCTTTCATTTATCTTTCCATTCCCACAACAATATACATAAAGAAATGGCATATTTTGGACATAGTTCGAATGGTGATTAATCATGATTAATTAATTTTTAAACTGTGATTAATCTGATTAAAATTTGTAATCGTTTGACAGCCCTAAATATAATATATGTATTTATTTATTTGTGACAGCCCTAATATAATATATGTATTTTTTTTTTTTTTTGCATTTTGGTGCTTAATTAAGAACATTCAATATTTGTCTTGAAAAATTACTAAATATATATTATTGTTAGATTCTGAGATTGTGAATTCAAAACGTGTAGCAACACAACTACATGTGTACATATTCCTAGTTATAATTTTAAAAAAAAGCATTATTATTTGTGTTCAGTACAGACCAGTGGTTTCCCTGCTCAAGAGCAACCTATAACAAAATGTTTGTTACTAATTGGCCAATTGGTAAAAAAAGTATTATTTACTTCTTGCCCTACAGAGAATCACAGGCAGTTTGTTTCACTAAACAAAGTTAGAGTTAAGGAGAAAACATTTGACCCCCTTTCTATTACTAGCGTGAATGTTTAGATTTGTATTCATTTTTACCTTCAGGAAGGAAAGCTCAGGATCCTTAAAAGCCCTGTGGCTTTATACTTCCCTTTACGAAATAAAGAAGGTGAATTTGCAGCAAAGGTCAGTCTGCTCATTCAGGTCTGATGTATACCATCTGAGATGTAGGGAGAAATTGGCCATTTTGTCATCCAGCTCATTGTTTATGACAAACAATCTAATACGCAATCAGCCCTGTGCCTTAGAACACACTTTTCATCCACCTCTAACGAAGCTCCCAGTACCATTCACAGGAAGCTCATAAATATGACTTTTCACGAGAGGTATGGAGAACGTTGGTCGTGACTTCTTTGTAGATCGAGGGCTTTTAAAGTTTCTCAGCCAGGAGTAAATGTTGTTATGCCCTGACCCAGGCTCATTAAAACATGAAAGAACACCTGTGATGTGGAGATTCGTTGGACCTTTGCCTACAACCAAATGAGAACATTTCACCACCTGGCCAATTGAGATTAAACAAGGGTTTATATTTACTAGACTATTCACACATATGTGTGACTCTTTTTGTGACAAACTATATAATTACACAGCATAGTTTCTGCTTCTCTTTTAATAATGTGAACCTACCCAGTTAAAGTAGCAGACCCAGCGTGCAACCTAAGGCTAGATTCACACAGCCATTTTATTCCTTAGCGAATTATTTCTTATTTGGGGGATAAAGCTAACGACTAAATACTAAAATAATTCAATAAAACTCAATAAAACAAGGCTTTAGTAGATGTAGTGTTTTTTGGGTTAAAATAAAGTAGGATACACTGAGGAAAAGGATAGAGAGTTGACGGGAAATAAAGCAAGAGAAGGAGTAGACCAGTAAGAAGAGATTCATCATAAAGGGTACAACAGGTAACTCACAAGAGAAATAAATAAGGCCAATGCAATATTTGGTATGCACTCACTTCAATCTTTATTAGGCAACGGTTGGTCAGAATTAGTTTAAATGGTCAATAATTGTTTGTCTAAACAGTTGGAATAATCAGGATGTGGAGTTAAGAGCAGGCAAATCCCTGATGTAATCAGGTCTGCTTTAAATGGGTTGAGATGTGGTGCATCACAGCAGGACACGAGTGTTTTTTGTAAAGGAGCTAGGATCATTAAGTTGGATCAAGAGAGGCACTGGTGGCTAAAAGATGTTAGAAAGGAGGTGAAGGACGTATAACAGTAGGGTTGATTTGACAGAAAAAATAAAGGTGAATTCAACCAGTGTGTTTTAGGAAAAAGGAATAACTAAGAAGGGCCATGAAACGGGAACATGGTTGACAAGGTAGAGATGGTTAATAAAGAAGAAGGACAAGAGAGTTGTTTTAAGAAAATGATGTAAACATTTAAATAACGAAGGACTGGGAGGCACTTGTAGGCAAGCAGACTATGATCACACACTTACTGATTCAATTCAACATTTTGAAAAAGCCACATTCAGTCTTTTTAAATGTATGTCTGCCAGCCAGCACCTCGGTAGAGTAGTGATACTTCTTCTCTCCGTTCTTTGAAAAACATCTTGCCAATTTTAAAATATGAATCATAGTCCTCGTCTGTTGGATCGAGGTGTCGAATTGGCACTTGTAGTTAGACATTTCAAATGACACCCAGTTCTTGGAGTGGAGAGGGCAAGGTTAGAGAAGAAGGGAAGGATGGGGAAGAATATTTTTAACAAGTATGAGCTGATGGCTCCTCTCCATAATGCTCTGCTGGTCTTCGCTGTTGCTGCTTTTGACTTGCGGATCCTCTCGTCACGAATATTTAGACATCTTTGGCAATTCCAAGCCTGGTTTCCTCTCCTTCCAGCAGCTTCCTGTAGGTGGCGATCTCCACATCCAGCTTGAGCTTAATGTGCAGCAGTTCCTGGTAGTCATGGAGATACTTGGTCATCTCGAGTTTGGTTTCGCAGAGCTGGGTCTCCAACTGAGCAATGACACCCTCGAGGGTCTCCGCCTTATCCATGTGGGACATCTCCATATCCTCCAGCTGCTGCTCCATGGCTGAGTTACGAGCCTTCAGCCCATCAATCTGGTTCTGCAGCTCTGTCACTTGGTTGTGGAAGGTCGTTATCTCGTCTTTCATGGTCTTCGTGTGTTCCTCGTTTTTGCCAGCGTGCTCCTTGAGGGTGTTAAACTTGCCCTTGTACCACTTCTCAGCTTCCTGGACGTTTCGGGCAGCAACCGATTCTATCTCTGCACGCATGTTGCGCAGATAAGCAGCCAGGTCGGGCCGGTCGCCATCCAGCTCTGCGGTAATCTTTGAGTCCTCGATCTGCTTCATGAGGTCAGCCACCTCTTCATCGTGCAGCTTCTTGAGGAACTCTATCTCGGCCACCAATTGCTCTATGCGCTTCTCCAGCTCAGCCTTCTGTAGTGTGGCGCCGTCAACATCCTGGCGGAACTCCCTCAGGATCATCTCTGCCTCTTCCTTGAGTGCTAGCTCTTCCTCCAGCTTTAGTCTCCATACTTCAACCTCTTCCTCAATGTAGCCTCGTTCAATATCAGCCGCTCCCTTCTCATTAGTCAGGGCCTCGATCAGCTCACGCACCTCTTTAAACTTGAGCTCGTATTCCTCTCCGATGCCTGTGTGGCCTCCCTTGTAGCGGCTCTGCAGTGCGGCTAACTCGGCTTGAAGAGCAGCATTTCTCTGCTCTAGCGCCTGGACCTTCCCGATGTATCCTGCAAACTTGACATTGAGTTCCTGCATTTCCTCTTTCTCGTTGGCATGTTGCTCGTGTATCTCTGTGCCCAACTCAACGGCAGTGCTGCGATTACCGGCGCGTCCGCGGTTATCATAGGAGGATCCACGGCACCGGGAAGGTGACGGGCTCTGGACCCTTACTTTGCTGCTGGAGCCTCTGACCTGCAGGCTCTTCTGGCTGTAAGAAGCAGCTCTCATGTTGTGCAAAATACTGGGTTTGTTTTTCAGTAATAACAGAAGAACAGCTGCTCTCTCTGCTTCTCTTTGCGTGGCTCAAGTCCCGACTGTGTCTCCCTCAGAACACCTCCGGGTTTTATGCAGCAATAAAGAATGTCTCAGACAGCAATGAAATTCACGCTCTGTTTTAACATATTTCAAAAGTGGATAATGACTGACTCTCAGAAGACTGTGGCTGCTTACTCTTTATTAGCTAACGCTGTACTGTTAGTGTCCAGGCGGGTGGAGACCACTCCCTGGCCTTCTTCGCCAGGATGTGAAATAGTGATCACATCATGTATAACTGCTATTTTTCATTTACTATTCACTTAGGATGGTAATTAAGTTGGGTGTGACAGGGAGGGAACCCAGTGCTCTGGTAAACAATGAATGTGCTTTGGCAGCATGTTTTGTACACAACTGTGTGACAATGACGATAATTCCCTTACCTCTCTCCACCTCAATGAACAAGTCATGCTCATAAAGAATAATTTACAATTACATTACAAACATAATTATTTCAGTGTCTTATCATGTCAAACTAACTATTTTAGAAAAAGCCGTGAAGAAAGGGCATGTTTCAGAACACCAGAACGAAAGAGGAAAACATAATTATAGAAAGATGTATTTTCCAGATATCCACAGAGGAAATGGAGTAAAATAGGAGATTGGATGCCCAGCAAGCGGTAAATGAAATGCCGAATTACACCAGCTATCAATATTGTTGCGGGTTTTATCCCCACAGCAGCTTTTATCAGTGGTTGAAGGCGGAAATTTCTGCTTGCCTAATCTACATGTAAATGTCTGATGTGTCACTCACTTTGACATACTGTCCCACGAAGTCGGTGACCTCTGAAGTGAAGCAGCCCGAGGCGTCCACAGGGCAGATCGGAGCCTGGTCCCTCGCGATGATCTTGTATTCAGTGCACACCCTGAAATCATCCTAGAGAGAAAAATACACAGATAAAAGGGTTTAGTGGTTGAAAGCATTTCTACTTCCCATTCATCAGTAATGCATATTAAAATGCATTAATATATAATAAAAAAAAAAAATTTGATTAAGTAATTCTATAAGACAGAAGCTATTTCATTTTTACACATTTTCCAAGGTTGAAAAAAACATCGCCAAACACTCGATTTGATGATTTGATGTGGCCATTCAAAGTAAGGTTGCTGTTAAATAACACACTTTAAACCGTGGAGCAGTAAGATGAGAGTATGAACTAGGTATGTTTGATGTAACTACACTCAAAGTGTTCTTTTTTTATATAAAAAAAACTGTTAATGGATTAGTAAATCCTTCAGCTTCAGCAATTATGAAAAGTATAAGTTGAGGACCTTATTATAAAAACAAAAAAAGGCATAGACTGCAGCCTTTTACTACATCTTGAAATTGTGATTGTAATTAAGTTGCATCTATAAACAGTGACACTGTATTCCAAGGTAAGGTTTTGTTTCACTCGCTCAGAGATATGTTATGACCTCATATCATACGCCTTGTTGAGCTACATACTTTGCCGTGTTGGAAGAAGCACCACTGGCATGTGACAGCTATGCATGAAAGGTCGGAGTCCTGTCCAGCTGTAAATGTATTTTACATATTGTATTTTAAATGTATTTTTTATGTTATTCAAACACCTTGTCAAGATCCAAGGTGGATGTTCCACAGGGTCATTTCACATCCAGTCATAACAACATAAAACTTGAAAAATGCATTTCTCCTCACTGTATATCTTCAGAGCAAATGTATGCATGTTTCAAATGTTCAACAACCAATCCACTTGAATGTGATCACTGGATAACAAAACTGTTACCAAATCGAACAAATTCTAACATTTAAATGCTAATGTATATGTGTGATGTTGATGTGAAGGGCTGCTTTATACGTCCCCATAGGGACTGAGCTGCAGTTAAATAAGCAGAGTGCAGAAGAGGAAGCTAAGACAGAGAGACTGAGCGTTTATCCACAGCTGGCTACAGCCGCAGGGGCCTCAATCTGCCTTTGGCAAGGGCATCTCACCTATTAGAAATAACCCAATACCTCTGATAGCACTGTAACCAGGGTTTCCATTACCTGGTTATTACCCCTTCTTTAAGCAAGGAAAGTCTGTTACAGTCAGACTTATTTACATCCCTCCGGTCATCATTTCTCTTTCGGCGACATTGAAGGTGTAAGAGACATGGATTTTTCATGTGCTGCAGACTATATCTTTTTGCTCAGAGCACCTGTAGTGCACATACGGCTAGGGGTTGTGTGGGTCGTAGGAAAACAAGACAGTGAGCTTTTGTTTTGGGATTGTGTGGGACGGTTTTTGGACTTAGCACAGCGCTGTGAAGCTTAGACTTTTCACAGTTTGTGTAATATTAGTATATGAGGCAGGCTGTACGAGCTGAGCAACTGCCACCTGGTCATGGCAAAAATGTCGAAACTCTTAAAATACCAAAGCAATTCAGCTATTTACCGTATTTTGATAGTGGAGTTAAAAAAATGATAAATAAACACCACTTTATGTTTCAAATGTATGGTAAATGTGAAATATTCCAAGACTCATAAACCGGACTACACTGTACAAATACATGATGCAGGGTTCAATACAAATATCCCATAAAACTATCTTAAGCATCCACATAAATGTAACCGGGTTAGTTCCCAAATAAACATAACAAAAGTTAAAGTAAACTAGAAGGAAGGTAAAAAAAACACGGATATAGGATTCAAGACCAGTGGGTCCTGATCATCCTAATTAATGAAATATGTTTGCCTTGAGCTTAAGCTTTGAACAACCAATTGTTTCAATCATTAATAAAAATCCTATTGTTTCACATACATTTCAAGAACAAATGTAGTTTCTGGTTAAGTTTAGTCCTCTTTTAAAGTGATAGATATCAATGACTGCATGTGCTCATAGAGGGACATGAAAGACAAAACAGGATTTTTTTGAGCATAAGATGCCGGGGAAGCCATCCACAGAGTTACACTTGACAGAAGATGGCCTTGTTTTCCTCCAGAGTGTGCTCCATATAAGCATCTGCAAAACTGGATTAACAAGCCTTCTAGTAGCAACGTTTCAGAAGTGTTTCTCAATTTCATTCCAAATCACTCAACGAAGTACATAGTATTTAAAAAGGAGGTGGGTGAGGCTCACCAGAGTCAGGTGGATCTCATGACAGTGACAGGGGAGCAGGATCAACAGCAAAGGCTGCAGTGTTTCCCGAGGTTGACTGCTTTAACCGGTGACTGTCACTCAAATATTCATCTGACAATTTCTAAATCCACTTGAACCACTCTTCACATTGTCATAAAGAAAACAGAACACCAAACACTTGTTTGAAAGGAAAATGTGTCACTGGTTTGTCTGTTCCTTCACTTATTGCCTTTTTTAAAAACAGCACTCATCTTGTTAACCAATTATTCTAGTGCAGCTAAAAACTAAACTGTTAGATTACATCCATTTTATATTATTATTTGACTGGTCTGGAAAACTTGTTGTCAAAAACACTTGTTAGTAGGTGCTAATTTTGTTAAACTGCAGTAGTGGTACTGAAACTATCAGCCAATAAACTGCATTCTTACTACTATTGAGTCATGTATCAAGTCAAAATCTTAAGTATTTGCTAGTATGTGCCTCAAACATATTATTTCTGTTTCAAATCATAACTTCAATATCTTTGGGCCTTTTTGTTCACATAGAGCAGGGGTGTCAAACTCAATTTCATCGCGGGCCATGCACATTAACATTATGGTTGCACTCAAAGGGCCGGTTGTAACTATATAAATATACATATATAAATATATAATATATATATAATTATATTACATTATTGCCTCTGAATTTGATTATTATCGGATAGGATAATAACTTAGCAATTAACTACGTCTGAAAGCAGAAGTCCAGGGCAAATAATTGTAAGTCTCTTCAGTGCGCATGTCACAAAACGAGATGCATTGTGGGACATGTAGTTTATGGGCAACCTGCTTCTGTAAAGTGGCATGTAACCGTATAATAAACATATTATATTCTTTGCAAGCTCTTGCGGGCCACATGAAATGAAGTCGTGGGCCAGATTTGGCACCCGGGCCTTGAGTTTGACACCCCTGACATAGAGAATGTCTATGGTGAATTTTGTTTATTTGTGATATCTTATAAACCAACAGATCCATCTCTTGATCTAAATAAATAAATACATGCAGTGTGGGACAACATAAAAGAGGACACTCACAGCTCCAAAGTAAGGTGCCTGGTGGACAACTCCTGTGCCCTCTTCCTCCTTGACGTAGTTATCCAACACCACCTGAAACGCTCCTTGCTCTCCACACTGAAGAGGAACAAGGAAGAGGAGAATCAGACGAACAGCGGTGAGTGGTGAGGAAGAAATAGAGCCACAGATAGTGAGAGAAAGAAAGATTAAAAGACAGATGAAGAGAGAGTAAACTGAGATGCCAATTTGTGGTCAGACAGGTACTTAAAGTGAGACATAGGTCTGTCTTCATATTGTGGCAAACAATATATATCACATGCAGCAGGCAGGAACAAGAACACAAACTACTAACCTTGGCAAAGTACGGGAAAAGAGGCTTGTATTTTTTCCCTTTCAGCGTCTTGCCTTGGAATCTGATCACATCAACACAACATATCATTGTTTCATTATCTGTCATTCACACTTTATTTGATCTAATCACGATTCAATCCCTCGTAAACAGTGTCCTCTGACTGTTCAGCTGTTCAAAATGTCTCTGGAGGAGGCTGTTGCAGAATGAAAGGAAGTCTGCAGATACTACTTGAGATTAAGAAATGTACTGACAACAACTCATCTGCATGTTTTGAGGGTAATAAACCTAAATAACATCAAACTTAAAGGTTCATGTCTAAATCATGCTAGCATGGCGACGTCAGCAGGTATATTCTTTAACATGTATTAGTTTAAACTTTTAATGGGGTAACATTGGCAAAGTAGCCCCCACAAGCACAACCAATGGGTGACGGTAGTGTCATCAGTTAAGAAAGTATTTGCTCATAAACCACATTTTAATTTAACCTGATTGAACTGGATAAAAAGTGAGGGGAGCATAAATCTGTCATGGCAATATATCAAAAGATTTGTCACATTTCACACAGACCTAAAATTAAAAGTATTTAAGGTATTCATTCTTTACGGGGTATTTTTGCAATAGGTTTATGTGTGCTTACTTGTCCAGGATAGTGTACTCGCTCTCCGACTTAAACAGAGCTCCCAGCCTGGCTTCCATCAAAATGTAGGTCTTCTCTGTGGCGTTATCTGAGGAGAAAAATAACTGAGTTTTCACACTTTGCTGCTTGCCTGCGTTAAGGGGACAGAATTATCCCACAGCTTCCTAAAAGAAACCCTAGCTTCTGTAACATGGAGGCACACTGAACAATGACATGAAGACAAATTCAAATGCACTGACGCGACGAGAATGAAAATCTTTAGTTTCACTGCTTTAAAGCATTATATACATTAAAAGGTGTCGTCAAATATAAATCTGCAAAAAATAGAGCATCACTGAATTATTCTTGGTATCAACTTATGTTTACATTATTTTGAGCATATTCATTGTCTTTTTTAATGCAAACTGTTATATTTCTTGAGTGTTTTATTTATTTTTGCTGCATTGGCCTTTGTATATTTAGTGTTTCATGGAGCAGAAACTGTGTCTGTGTTTTTTCTTTTCCCTTCTTTTCCTTCAAACCTCACAGATGTGTAATGAGGTGTGAAAAATAAATATTGATTGATTTTTTTTTGTGAAGGAGGTGCGGGCCATTTTTCAAAGTCTGCCACTTAAATAGCCCCTGCAGAATGATTTATGTTTATTGAGCTGAATTTCATGTTTGATAAACAACAGCTCATCCTACCTGGTTCAAATCCAGGTATCTAATAGCCGCGCTACATGCACATCTGCTAAAGCTCAAGGTCAAGTCCTGCTTCATAATAATACAGGGAGACGTAAAGTCAAGGTCAGGTAAAGACCCTCTCATGTCACCCAGCATGTGGGCTTATTGAAAAGTTGCCACCTCATGTAGGATAACGGTCTGACATTTTGGGAAACTGAACGCTACGGAAAAAACTGGCCAAATGGGGATTTTAGGAGAAAAAAGAGAGGGAAAGTTGGGAACAGGGACAACTGTTGTGAAGAGGGCGAATACCAAAGGGCCTGAGACAGGGAGGGAGACACATTACAAGAGAGGAGGGGGCAGCATCAATACAGGATGTTTCTTCCCCTCAGTGGTGTGACAAATGACTGCACAGCTCAGACCTGCTGACAGCCCTCAACTCAAACAGCGACAAAGGCAGTGAGGGGAAGAGATAGACAGGAGAAAAGGACAGAAAATAAGAACAACCAAGGACAAAAAACAGGTGGATGTGGATGCAAAGAGAGCGATAAGAAAATGAGAGGGAAAGAATTAGATGGAGATGGAGGGAGAGAGAGGAGGGGAGATAACAAGAGAGGCTGAGCTGAAAAAACCCTTCATTGGTATTCCGGGGCGGTCTCTCATGCAGCACAGCACAGGCGGTGCAGTGAGACGACAGTGTGTGCTTCAACAGTGCCCCCTGCAGGCCCACAGAGGCTGCTGCATGCTGGGATGAATCTAGGTCACCCTTTCTAAAAACCCACCAGTTCCTCGGGAACCAAAGACTACAGCAGGAGCACGACACAAAAACAATAGCCACCTCTCTGGAGTCATTTATTTATATATTTGAACAAGGACAACAGATTCTAACGTGACCCGATTTGTGGTTCATCCCCATTTTCTCAAGTCTGTAGCACACACTAATGTAGAGGACGTGCATTTACATGAATAAAACCGTCGATTTCAATGATAGAATACTTTTATTTTCTTATAGTATTAAAAGGATGTTCAATTTATTTTGTGTGTTTTTAAGACATTTTGCAGGTTTCAGGCAAGATTTCCATCACAGATTAAACACTGATTTCGGATCAAGCCTATAGAGTGCCACGGTGATGCGTCCTAAAACCCGGAAGTAAGCTGCGCATGGGTTCCTTCAACAAAAAAGCAATGCAATTTCTCCATAGGATTTTGGAAAATAGCTCGAAATAAGGTCTGTGGTTGACACACATTTAAGAGACGGATCACGTTTTGTTCAGCCGGATAATATCCTCATGTCTACCCTACTTTTATAATTTTCTAATCATAAATCTAATCGATAGATTTATGATCGATAGATTTATGATTTAAAAATGATATAAGAATAGTTCTATAAGAAGTCATTACTTATAATTACAAAAACACTGATGCATCCTTTATGCATGTAGTAACTGTAAGCAAGTAACTAAATGTAATTGTCTTTTGTCTGAATCCGACAGGGTGATTTAACCATGGGCCTGTTGTGCTTCAGCATGATGCTGAATGTGAAGTGCTTCTTAGTTTAACAATAACACAAAGAACCAGTGACAGAGTCCCTCAACATACAACAACAAAAGTTTTTTATTTCATCAGCTAGCACTAAGCCAAAGGCTGGAAGCTCTGCCAACACATTGTGTTAAAAATCCTTTCCTCGTGGTGCAAATGTGCAGTTAATTTGTTTTTGTTTGTTCTTTCTGATTAAAATCGCCCTTCAGCCAATACTTTAGTCCAGAACACTCACTCACGAGGGTTTCAGTAATAAAACGTTTGCCCTAGGCAATTCAAGCAGAATCATTAAACAAAACAATTCATCCTGGTAACTCTAGTAATCCACAACACAAACATGTTTGTGGCAGGATGTGTGAGCATGTGTAATAGTTATGCTGTTTCCCTATAATGGCATGAAAGTACAGACAACAGCAATAATTCTTGCAATAATCTGAAAGTATCCTGACTACAGGATAACACTGGGAACAGATTTGTACAAAAACGTGTTCTCAAACACAAACACACAAGCTCCACAGAGCAGCAATCAGTCCCAATCAGCACATCAGGGGACCTTTGTGTTTGCTCAGGGGAACAATCACTGATTTTCAAGAACAGCTGTACAAAATCATAAAGTCTTACAAAAATGTATACTTATAGTGGATTGTGGGGAAACAGCTACAAGACCATGTAAGATAAAAAAACAAGTTGCAAGTAACTGTTGGTAAAATGCTGTCCCTAAGCTTAAGTTAATTGGGATAAGCATTGTAAAGTCCGAGTTTGATTGACGTCTAATGATGCAAATGTCATCCATAACCAGCACAGTGTAAAGCTCAGCAGCAGCAGCTCACACTGACACAGCACTCGTCAGTCTTGGTCTCTCACCTTTGACCTTGACGTAGAAGAACTCCGGGTTGACACAGAGGGCCAGGTTGCTGGGCAGGGTCCAGGGTGTGGTCGTCCAGGCGATCAAAGACACATCCTCATCCCCCACCAACGGGAAGTTGACAATCACCGACGGGTCTTGAACGTCCTGGAGACAAAAATAAAAACAGAGATGAAGTCAATTCAGCATTTACATCCAGACAGTAAATTGTGTTAGTGGTGCTGCACTTTGTCACTCTAGGTGGGATGTGTGCAAACCTTGTAGTTCTGGTGGGCCTCGAAGTTGGACAGGGGGGTGTTGCAGGCAGTGGAGAAAGGCATGACTTTGACTCCTCGGTAAACCATACCCTTGTCGTACAGCTGTTTGAACACCCACCTATTCAATGATTAAAATACACATTAAACATTTAGACAGGAAGGAGAGACAAGAGGACAAACTGGAGACATGAAGCGTAGATTGCAAGAGGATGTTGATTTTCATTAACATCTCTGAACTCATGTGACCTCACTGTTTAAAACATGGCTGGAACCCATATTTACTTTTGGATAACAAAGTTAAATCTGCCGTAATGAATACTTTAAATTTAAAGAAATCTCAGATAAAAATGATTTTGTGTTTCTTAGAGATCACATTTTTGCCTTGATTGAATTCCTTGTATCCAAGTACAATATAAATGATGTGTCTTCAGGCGCACACTTGTACATGTAAAATGCCAAATTCTTACCAGACAGTCTCCATGAACCATGGGTAGAGAGTCTTGTAGTCGTTGTCAAAGTCAATCCACCTTCCCATTCGCTTCACTGCAGTCTGGAAAGGAAAATAATAAGCATTGGTTGAATGGGTAAGGGATATGAAACTCAATTAAAAACAACAAAAATTGCTCTTTTTTTGTTTCACTCACAACATCCAAGAATATCTTTATTTTCATAACTTTTTCATTCTTCAATTGATATTGCTACTGATGGACTTAAATCCCCAAATCCCATTTCAAAGTAATGTTGAGCATTATTGTGTGATTTGTTGAAAAATCACAAAAAACAAACAGTTTTACCGTTTTATTTGTTTACAATTTATCTTTAAAATTGGCAAGTTTCTTAAAAATATATAAAAAGATGACCTTGTTATACCTTAAAGGTGGGGTAGGTAAGTTTCAGAAACCGGCTCGAGTGCACTAAAATTTGAAAGTACACAGCTGAAAAGAATCCGCCCTTTCCTTCAGACTTCCTTACAGAGCACCTCCTCCAACACACATGAACGCGCACATGACGTCAGCAGACTGGTGAAAGTGGCCGCCTGTTGCTGGCGAGTCATTGAAGTACTGCTGCAATGCACGCCCAATGACGGCACGCCCAATGACGGCACGAGATACATTTGTGCGTGCACGAGATGGAAGGCTGACAGACAAGGCGGCAATCCAATCCGTTTAGCCGATTGGTTGTACTTTTTACAGTACTACGGCTTCCACAGATGACTTTTTTATGGATTTTTTGTCAAAGCACTTAAGATATTCATTGCTATCGGGATGTTAAGAGCATTCCATGGAATATAACAAAAAGTGTATCTCGAGCCGGTTTCTGAAACTTACCTACCCCACCTTTAAGTCACTGAGAATTGAAAGGTTTTTGCAAGTTTAGAATGAATAAATTATAACCTTGTCTTAGGTTTTTCTTGATTAATACAACTTGATATTGTTGATATCACTTTTTCAAATATTATAACTTTACTATCTTCTTAATGCTCATCGAAGCTGCTTCAAAGCCATAATTTCCCACACCGCCTTCATTGGAACACAGTCTTGAGCAGTTTCTAAAATTATCACATATTTTAACTGAATCCAAGAATCAGTTTTGAATCTAAATTGATTTACAATTGTGAGACTCTAAAAGTTTCACACTTCTAAAAAAAACATGTTCACACATTGTTCCTTCCTGAATGCTCACCTCCCACTCGCTGGAGTATCTCATGACAATGCCTCTGCACTGCTTGTTGTACTCAGCGATGCCCATCTTGGCCACATCGGCAGGCCCCTTGATCCCCAAAGTCTTGTCAATCTCATACTCCTACAAAGAAAGAAAGGAGAATGAGAAAAACAGAAACCCAAGAATACATCTGATAATCCACGCCAAACTTTCAGTAGTAAGTGATTTGAACAGTATTCAGAGAGACAGATTCTTACCACAGGCAGGCCGTGACAGTCCCAGCCGAAGCGCCGGTCCACATGGAAGCCGCTCTGGTGGGCGAAGCGAGTAACGACGTCCTTGATGGTGCCGGCCAGGATGTGCCCGTAGTGAGGGAGACCCGTGGCAAAGGGAGGGCCATCGTAGAAGGTGTACCTGGTCGGGAAATGGGATGTAGCCTTATTTGAATAAAAAGCTTGAAAGTGAATGTGAGAGGTTAAGGCAATATGACGATGATGACTGTAAACCTTTTCAGTCAAGTTATGAAGTCTATTCATGGTTTCATTGTATAGAAAATTACATTCACTGCCATCTTTGTTTTTAGCTTGCAGCAAGAAAAATGAAGAAAAGCCGTGTGTGTTTGCCATGTTTAAAAAGGTCATGCTGTTCCCTTTTATTGACACTGTCACATCAGTGGTTTGATTCTGTGTTCATTTCAGAGCAGGTGATTTGGAAGTGTTATTAAGCAAATACCGTGTTAAATCATTGTAGTGTTGGGGAGGGTTTGCTTATTCACTGCCATTTTGAAAATGATCAAATGTCATCAACACATTTAAATATGTTGATGGCTTGAAAGGAAACATAATAGATAATAAAAAAAACTGTATTGTGTTGAAACTTGTGAAAAAACAAGTACTGATAGTCATGATGATCAAATTCTGAACGTATTAAATGGTAACCGGTTGGTCAGGAGAAGCCACTTCTTTACTTGGCAGCAGAATAGCTTGACTAATAATCCCTTATAAAATTCCTAACCACTGCCAGAATTGAAAGATGTAGAAAGGTGTGACTGTACTGAACCACTGAATAAATGTTCATAATCATTTCTCATTAAAGTACATTTTTAACAAATATGATCAACTCATCTCACACTTAAACAACAAGTTGTAGAGATACATTCTTCGTATAAAAAACAAATATAAAGAAGAAACAGTTGGATTTACTTTGGCCGGTTCTTGGACTGTTTGAGGCATTCCTGGAAGCAGTCCTTATCTTTCCAGAACGTCATGATCTTCTCCTCCTCAGAGGGAAAGTTGATGGACTCAGGGACTCGCTCCACCATGGTGTCTGCAAAACAACAGGAACATTTTTTTGTTGTTAGACTTGTGGACCAGGGGGGTATACTACGAAGCAGGATTTTCGCTTAGCCGGCTAAATTCAGGGAAAACTCCGGCTTTCCGGTCCTACGAAGCTGGTTCTCTTTTTAGCAGGCTAGATCTCCATGGTAACTTATACTTAGCGGCTAACCTGGTCGGGACCAGGTTAGGTTGCAGGCTAAGAGCTCAACTCAGTGAAAGCACCGCCTGCTGACCAATCAGAGCTCAGTGTGCGGAGTTTAAAGCGATCAAGTAGGGCTGTGCAATCAATCGTATTTTAATCGCGATTACGATTATGGCTTGCGACGATTATGAAAACAGCATAATTGACAAAATACGATTATTTTGCTGGGTGCGCTTTCGCCCCTCCCTAAAAGCCCACTCGGCCACGTGGGAGTGACATGTGTTGTGAGTGTTCAGCGCGAGCGAAGATGTCAGAACAAGAGCAGCAACTCGTTAAAAAGAAGGGTAAAACTATTTCCACTATTTGCAAGTACTTTGTCATTACATTTCACATCGCTAAAGATATGTGCCCAGTTAGCACTGTTAGCAACCAGGGCTGCAAGCCACTTGTCAACACGTTGGACAAGCATTACGCGATGCCGTCTCGGTATTATTTCAGCAGGTCTGCGCTGCCTGCACTATATGACAAATGCCGTGGGGAAGTTGAGAGAGATGTGGCTTCAGCTGACTACTTTGCTACCACAACAGACCTATGGTCTAGCCCAGGGGTGCCCAACCAGTCGATCGCGAGATGTGTCTAAAAATAGAACAACAATATTCTGTTTTATCGTTAATGTCCTGTAACATAATCTTCCTGTGCCAGAATAATGCACTTGAACGCATCAAAGCTTTGTGATTGGCCGGCGTCACCCCATGTGTCGGGGCGTGGCTGAGGGTCTTCAGTACAGGTGGCTTGTCACCTGCCTGCGCTCATCTCTGAGACCAGACCATGTAAACAGGCTGGTGTTTCTTGCAAAAAATCTTTAAGAGATGACATGAGCAGCCCTACCAGCATTTGCCATGGTGGCCTAAACATTTTTATTTGGTCTTAAATTGTAGTTCAACATTTATTTCCTGTTACTTCTGGACCATGACGGTTGGCCAGCCTTCAACGTTTAACTGAGTGGAATATGTTGAATATGTTTTACCAAAATGTTGGCTATATGTTAAGGAGTTTTCAGTAGGTTGTGACAGTGCACTGCAACATATTTGATTTAATTTATTTTGGTCTAATTTATTTTTATTTATCATATTAATAATATATGTTTAGTATGGTTTTGGAAGTGCGCTCCAACATATTTGTTGATCTTGTTTATTGGTAAAATATTATTTGTTTTAAAGTTCAATGAATAATCGTCAAAATAATCGTGATATCAATTATTGACCCAAATAATCGTGTTTATGATTTTTGCCATAATCGCACAGCCCTACGATCAAGTCATATTACAGGAGAAAGGAAATACAGAAAAGCTGCCGTTGCAGGAAAGACGGCCGGCAAAAATCACCGACTTTGTGAACGTGAACATTAATAGAATATCACCTCCAATCTTCAGAGCAATCTGACTATTATAACATTAGCGTTAAGAAAGCTTAATTAAATATCTGCCACAACATAAGTACACCGAGTGCAGACGTCGATGTTTCCCATTATCATTCATATCACATCATATCACATCATAATGTATGATATATTTCCTTATCTGAGTCAGCTGAGCCGTATCTGGCCGTGCAACACTCACAGTCTCACATACTGTATGCAGAAGTATTATTTTAAGCAACACATCAAGTTGACGAAACACTCGAGACAAATGTAATTAAAGTCAGATCCACTCGTGTTTTAGACGGGGCAGTGATATCATAAACCTGTTAATGTACGCATTCAAACACTTTTTCTGTTCCAGCTGTGTTCACCTTGCAGGTGCAGCTATGTGGCTTTTATCCTGGATAAAGTGTTTAAGTCATGGATGTTTAAAGTTTAACTTCTTCATATTTGACTAGTATTAAAGTTCACTTTTCATTCAGGAAGTATGACGCTGCGCTGTCAGTACGCTTCTCCATGTTTGTGATTGGTCGAATGCTCCAAATACCACCCCTTTCATGTGAACGCGCACCTAACTAGATAGGACACGGCTGGCTTGAGCGATCCACTTGATAACCCGCGTCGTAGTACAGTTTAGCGACAGCGCGTATGTTTTGGATTAGGCCAACCAGCTAACTCAAACATATCCAGGTTAGGTTGAACCAGCTTCGTAGTATAGGCCCCAGGAAGACAATGTCATAAATAACAGTGTCTGCGTCAAAGATCATGTGATGAATGGCTTTGATATTTAAATAAAGTAGGACTTTTACCCATTCAACTATACAACCCTTAAATTAGCTTCTGGTTGCTCAGTTAATGGGTAAATAATGGATATCTTAACTACATTGCTTATTAACCAATCCTCAATTTTTTGCACATCTTATTGTTGTGAAAGAGTGTTAGACATTTTAGGTAAAGCCGTAATGCTGTCTGTAACCAACCAATTTTTGAAACTTTTATTATAAAAAGGTTTTCAATGGATTTTGTATTTAGGTTTTTTTTTTTTTAAACCTCCATACCAAGACCCAACTTGGTCAAGATAGTGACAGAGAAGCCAGATAATCTTTAAAACAGTCTCAGTTTTTCTGAACTACATTATCCCAGAGGTCTAATATTTTTAACACAGTTTCATATTTTGAAGCCCCAACTAGAATAAATGAAGCTTACTTGTTGTATACTGTATTTAAAATGGCCCCTAATCAGAGGTGGGATGTGACTATATTATATTATATTTACTCAAGAACTGTACTAAAGTACAATTCTGAGGTACTTGTAATTTACTTGAGTATTTCCATGTAATGCTACTGTATAGATATCATGTACATTTACTCCACTCGATTTATTAAACAGCTACTTTTAACAAAATGCATTTTCCAAAATTAAACTAGTGGACTCACTCTTAAGTCACAAAAGTATTTTGACAATAATGTATTGGTATCTTTTCCTCAAGTTAAGCATCTGAATACTTCTTGCACCACTGGCGCTGATACAAACAACTGAACCAAGACTGCATGAGTATATCTAATGTTGGCACGTTGAACAACAATGCTAAGTATTGTTAGGGACAAGTTTAACCTACATTATATGCAACATGTGTCTCAGTAAATGTCTCACACCCTCCTCGGATCCTTTCAGATGTTATTAATAGCTGTCAAAACAGTCAGTGCTCGATACTTTGGCAACAGAACACGCAATCTTTCTTACATTTTACTGTGCTACAATCCGGCTATTTAAAATTGATTTTCCATGACAAACATACAACCCGAGAAAGTATGCCCAAACTAACACAAAGCGTCCAATAAATCACTTTTTCATAGCAGTGAGTTCCCAAGAATGACGTCTCCTTGTTGTTAGCTAGCAGGCTAAGCTAGCCGGTCAATGCTTCAGGTAGTTAGCTTGTAGCTAATCGGACAGAAAAGTTTGTTAAAGGCAAGATGTGTTTGCTCACACCCTCTATCAGGTGTTCATTGAAGTGAGCCTGTAATCAAACTTTTGTGTTGTTCATTTTCAGTTTGAATGGATTTACTCACATGTTGTACGCCACCGGGTGCAAGAGAGAGACAAAAAATGATGCAAGCTGGAGACAGCGTGAGCGGAAGTGACGATGCGACGCAAATTGATTTGTTACTACAGAATAAAATACAACTAATTTACTATTTGGGGAAATGTCACATTCACAGGAAGATATTGATTGACCACATCTTGCACATTTGTACCTAATATTCCAATATGGCAACACTATTCAAACTATTAAAAATAAAAATAAGAAGGCAACATCAAATCAAAATGTGTATTTAATTAATATTTTACTTGAAATGTTACCTTTTGTTTCTATCACTGTTTCCTTTATATTTCTTTAAATTATTATTTAAATAAATGTAGACCTAACACATCAACGTCTTAGCGTTATTGCATGATGTTTAAGTATTACAAATAATGATGCAAAAAAAAATGCAAAAAATAAATTAAAAATATATTAAATATATTTTAAGATCATGTTTAATCATCTGATTCGTCTGTACATTGCTGTTTTAGTCTGTGTTCTTCTAATTAGTGTCTACAGTGTGTGCCTATTGAGCTGTTTAGAGCAGTGGTTCTCAAACTTTTTCTGTCATTCCCCACTTTGAACAGGTGGGCCTTTTCAAGCCCCACCTGTTCCTCATCGCTCCAATAAAATGGTAGGCCAAGCTTAAAATTGTCAAATGTATCGTTCTATAACAGGGGTCTCCAACTTTTTTTAGGATGAGGGTTACTTTCAAAAAATAAAACAAGTCGTGAGCTACTTTTACTCCTCTTTTTTGTTTTTTTGCAGTGTATATATTTAGCACATTTTAACATTATTATATGCTACCTTTAACCTTTGAGTGCTGTTTGGGTCTGTGGGACCCGTTTTCAGTGTTTACTAAAATAAAATGTATGCAATTTAATTATTTTAACCTGCTTTATTTGGTGGTGGACGTCACATCCTCGAGGGTCCGGGGGCATGCACCCCCAGGAAGATTTGTTTTAAATGTTGAAGTTGAATGCATCAATCTGGTGCACTTTGAGCTAGGGCTGCTCAATTAAATCGTATTTTAATCGCAATTACGATTTTGGCTTTCAACGATTATGAAAACAACATAATCGAAATAAAACGATTTTATTTATTTTTTAAATAGGTTTTTCAGTTGAATTATACTTAAAGTTCAGGGTAATCAACTGTTAAAAACATACTTTTCAAATTATTTTCTTCAATAAATTGATGTTTTTCAAAGTAAATGGTTAATCGTTTTTAATAATTGTGATATCAATTATTGACCCAAATAATCGAGATTATGATTTTTGCCATAATCGAGCAGCCCTACTTCGAGCCCAACATGAATTTGGATACAGCTCTCAACACTCAGATGAAAGGGAGCTGTATACTTTTCAATAATCCAAACATCTTTAGAATATGATCACAACAAATCATTTAAACTTGTTTATTCTTTTAAATAATTTTTTTTTTCGCGACCCACCTATCACATCTCTGCGCCCCACCAGTGTGGCGCGACCCACACTTTGAGAAACGCTGGTTTAGAGCCATGTGGGACAAAACCCGATCCTGCCCCTCCCTCTTACTGTCTAAGTCAGTGGTTCCCAAACGGTGTGCCGCGGCACACTGGTGTGCCGTGAGGCAAGTCCGGGTGTGCCGTGGGATTTTGTGACAACCATACGTTATTATTGCAATATACAACTACACAAAAATAAAAAAAATGTAATTTACTATATCAGTACTTTGTAGGTTTATATGTACGTAATCTGCGCGATTTGCGCGTCCACATCTCCACGTGCAGTGCTGCATAAACATGGCTGAGTCAGCGATAACTCGAGGGGTGGAGGTATGCCCATTACTTTGAGTTCATCCGAAGAATAGACAGGAATGTGACGGTGAGGTGCAAACTGTGTCCAGGCCAGAAGCTGTTATCCACTGCTGTAAACACCACGTCAAACCTCAACAAGCACCTGCAAAGAACACATGCTAAGGTGGAGCTACCGCACACGCTATTTGTTGTTTGTTTATATCACAGTCTGTTCTTCTTCTCTGTCTTCCGGTTGTTGCCTGTTTTGAATGACGAATACACACTACCGCCACCTGCTGGTAAGAGAGTTATTGCCACTCACGCATGCGCAGTTCGTACGTGCTCGGCTGAAGTCTTTGCGGTGTCTGGTTCCAGTGCAACACATGGCCAACACGCAGGAGAACACGCCGACGCAACAGAGTGAGCAGAGATAGACTGCACAAAATATACAGATAGCAGGAGACAGAGAACAGCCATGGTCAGATAGGAAAACATTCAGGATCTGGATCAGTCTTATGCGACAATGGAAACTGAACTAAAGAGAACATTTGAAACTTTAGCAGTCTGCGTGATCTGCTTGCAGGGAGGGGCGGGCCGGCCCTGCGAGTAAAGTAACGAGTAAAGTAACGAAGTAGTGTAATATATTACTTTTTTAAAGTAATATGTAATATGTAATATATTACTTTTTTTTAGTAACGACCCCATCTCTGCTGAAATGTTACATTTATAATTTGTAGTTCAGGACCATGGACAATGCAGCTTCCTTGCATTGACAGTTCTCTGTGCTGAATTTCCTTTGTCTCATTTTTAATGTTGTGACCTGTCTGGTTTAAATGAGTGTGTTGCTGCTTTGATGAAGCCTAATTTGATAACGTTTCAAATTAATTTCTGAAATATTTCGTTAATAAATATTTCATGAGTAATATAGTTGTCTTTGTCACATTTTATTTGGCATTAGTCAATAATTATGCACATTTACAGATATTTTACATGATATGAGTGATAACACGTGTTATAAGGGCTATTTTGCACAATAGGTGTGCCTTGAGATTTTTACTTGTCCTTTGGTGTGCCTTGGGCACAACAAGTTTGGGAACCACTGGTCTAAGTCAATGGTGACTGTGACTGTAAAAACTACACTGCGCATGCTCAGAATATTTTCCTATGTAATGTGTGTGGCAAAAAAATAATGACCATAGGGGCATAGTGCTGCCATCCCCACCATACGTCATCTCACATAATTCAGAGCTGATTGGCTGTAAGTACGTGTGCCGCGAAAAGTGTGGTGTGTGAAGAGGAGACGAGAGAGCTGCAGTGACGCGTCCTAAAACCCGGAAGTAAGCTGCGCATGGCTTCCCTCGACAAAAAAGCAATGAGATTTCTCCATAGGATTTTAGAAAATAGCTCCAAATAAGATCTGTGGAAACAAACCTGTTAGATAAATGCACGTTTTGTTCAGCCGGATAATATCCACATTTCTACCCTACTTTTATAATTTTCGAATCATCAATCTATTGATTAGATTCGATTTATGATAGACTTTTGAAACTACAAGAACATAAGGAGGACTTTTACAAAAAAGTAATAGAGATTTTTGTCCAGAAGGATAGGCAAATGGACTTAATCTTCAAGTCAAGGTAAGACTGCAATTTTATTGAAAATGGGATCTTCCTAAGAGAGAACAATTCAATATTTAAATGATAAAATTACATTTTTTGGGTATCCTTCTGTTGAACTGTCTGTTTAAAATTAATTGAAGCATCAGACAAAAAAAGCTTTTGGAAATAATAATATATTTTGATTTAGGTCAAAATATAATATTTGTAAACCTGAAGAGTCAGTGCCAGTGCCTCACCAGCCATGAACCTCACTGCAGAAGCTTATAGACATCTACGTTTTTTGTGCCCCACCACTTTTGTACATATAAAAACTCCACTGCAAAGTTGTAACAGTTACAGTGCAGATTTGATGAACAGTACTTTGTGTTACATTGTTGACCCCTTGTTGTGCAGCCTGATGGCTACAGGCACAAAGAAGTGTCCCAGGCGCTTGGTGCTGTGCCGAGGAGGGATGAGTCTGTGGCTGAACGTGCTCCTCATCTTCACTAGCTCTGCATGGAGGGATGAGCCTGTGGCTGAACGTGCTCCTCATCTTCACTAGCTCTGCATGGAGGGATGAGCCTGTGGCTGAACGTGCTCCTCATCTTCACTAGCTCTGCATGGAGGGATGAGCCTGTGGCTGAACGTGCTCCTCATCTTCACTAGCTCTGCATGGAGGGATGAGTCTGTGGCTGAACGTGCTCCTCATCTTCACTAGCTCTGCATGGAGGAGTGGGAGAGGTTCTCTAGGTCTACAAGTAGTAGAATACTCTACAAGATTTTAAAAGACAAGTGTGTACTCTTTCCCTGTCTCAACAGGGGTACATATGGTCATTTAAAATTATATCTCCATAACCTGGCCCCATCCTACCTGACTGACCTCCTCCACAGACACACTCCCACTCGCTCCCTCTGCTCTTGCCAACCTCCTGTCCCTCCCCACCCGGACCAACCTCAAGTCCTGGGGCGACAGAGCCTTCTCCGTTGCTGCACCCACCCTCTGGAACTCACTACCCCAATCCATCAGAGATTCTTCCTCCCTCACAGCATTCAAAACCCGCCTCCCCCCTATTTTCTGTTTTGTTTATCTCTTTTTGTATTTCTTTGTCGTCTATTTTTTTTTGTTTTCTCTTGTCTTTTTTTCTCTTCTTAATTCTCTGTCAAAGCGTCTTTGAGTTTCATGAAAAGCGCTATAAAAGCCCCATGTATTATTATTATTATATCTAAAACGTTTTATTTAAAATATTTTTTTTATTAGAATTTTCTTTTGTATTGTCATGCTTAATATGCTCTGTGTTGCTTACTGTCCAGACGCAATTAAACCAAAGCAACAATACTAACAGTCATACCTAAGTGAGTCCATAATGCACACACTACGTTTACAGTACATGTAAAAAAAAACTAATGTTAGGGGCTTAATGCAACCTACATGCACAGGTGCACTTCTGCTGTATTTATTCATATCTGATAACTGAGCTCATTTGTTACTAATGGCTATTTATTTATAATATTGGGGAATCTAAAAATCAAGTCATTACTTTTTTTTTTGAATAAAACGTTGTACCTTTTTAATCCATTTCTTTTTAATGGTAGCGTCTCCTTTTTTGTCCTAGACTCACTTTACTGCCTTGTGAGACTCTTGCTGTTCGAGGACTATTAGATAAAAAAGATAGACCATTATTTATTTTCTTGTGCAGGATTGCAGGGACAGAAACCCCAATTTATTTATACCTTGACAGTGATGAGTGTTTATTTTACCAAGAGATCTGTAGCCATGAGTATGCAACTAAACTAAGCAAGGAATTGAAATAAAAGTGGACAAAACAATGACCTTGTTTTCTATTATTTGAATGTAAAATTGTGCTTAACTAAGTGGTAATGCAAACTTAAAGATCACAGCCGAGTAGGAAAACCAACAGAATCTGATTTTGTTAAAGAAATAATGTTCACTCCATGCACAGCAACAGCCTTTCCCACAATGTTTCCTACAGGAAGGTACAAACCAAGATCGATTGGGATTTCTAAACCAGTAATATTAAGTAGAGGATAGCAGGCCTCTTATGCTAATTTAAGATTGTATCAGGCTTTATTTTAAGAGCTTGTTGGGCACTAGAGAACCACATTTCTAAGAGATGTCAAACACTTAAATATATGGTTTATTTTCAACAATCGATTTTTCCCTGTGAGAAGGATCCTAACCAGAAATGGTCGAGATGCAGCAGTTATATTGTTTAGCTTTTTACATTTGTATAATTAATTAGCTACCTGACGATATTTAAAAAACGTAAATTAAAATCTTCATTCCCAATTTTGATGAATTAAGCCAAATCCCAGGCACCCAATCAAATGACTTGTTACATACAATCAGTGAGGCACATTCAATAAAAAAGGAAAACAAGTGATGTTGGTTTGTTAACAAAGCATAGCTTTATTGTGATGGTGGAAACAGTCTATGGAACATTGACAACGTGGCGGGGACCGGATGACTATTTAGACTGCACTGCCTTCTCTGTCTTCTGTCCCTGCTTCGCGCCCTTCTTGTTGTGCTTCTTAGCAAAGCGCATGTTCTTCAGGAACTTAGGGTCCACCTGCAGCAAAGAAAGAAAATTAAAGTGAGTGTTGAATTATAGTGTTGAAGTAATGAACAATTCCAAGATGCGTTTTAAAGCAAAATAATAATTAAACGGAGCGAAAGACACAAAGGCTCAAGCTGACAAAAAACAAACAAAACACTTGTTAGTTTGCATTTTAGTCTTCGTCATATGTTCATATCAGGGTAAAAAGAAAAACGACATGATAGCAGATCTTTTTAACTTACAGACCTAACACATCATTTGCAGTTGCTGCCACTGTTGAACACTGACTGACCAGTGGCAAAGATCAGACGTACTCTCATTCAGACACAGCAGTCCGTCTTCAGCCAAATCATTCTAAACCCTTTATAAATGACAACAACCTTGATAATAATAGTAGCAGAATTTTCCAGGCACTTGTGTGCAATATGTTATCCACATGGAAGATGGATGAAGTAGCATAGTTTCTTATAAATGAGCACACAATCAGATCAGCTTCCAACTAAGAACATATATTTTTGCTTAGTGGAAGAAAACGTAACTTTCACAATTCTCCAGACAAGGTTTGACATTATCATAGTGACTAAACAACACGTAGAACTAAGGATCTTCCTTACACTTAATATCATGTATGTGAAAACCCACGTTCTCTAATTTAAGAATTTTAAGATAATTGATTTCGCCAACATCATTTCTTTCAAATAAAGCTCCTTTTCTGGCTAAGTTTGCCATTCTATAGAAGTGTAAAGATCAACCCTTTCAAAGAATATTGCATCGTGAGGAGACTTGTGATTTGTTGTTTAAAAAAAGATACATGGATATGAGCCTATAACTTGTTGGGAGGCCTCATCAACTTAAAAATAACTGAATAAAAAGACGACCCAAGACAGCCACTTCAACAGAATAGTCTCAATCAATCTGGAATCCACATATGGACTGAAAATAAGGTCTAGGGCGGGGGTGATTGCTCAACGAGTCTGTGCTTCGCAGATTAGTTAGTCCAAATACACAAACAAATCACCTTTCATGCAAACACTTCAAATGTCCAGGTTCTCACTAAAACCTGATTTCACATACAACAGAAACAGTACGTACCCCCTTCAGAGACTCATATCGCTGAGATGTGGGCTTCTTGATGCCATTCCTATGGGCCTTACGAGCTGTTAAGAAAAGGAGACACAATTACACTAACAGTTTATACCAAACCTTGCAACATCCACTTCTGCAAAGACCACTTGACAAGATGGTGGTGGTGCATGTAAAGTCAGTCAGACATTTGTGTAACAGCTTTCAAAAGTAAGCTCCTCAAAGAGTAAACTTCACACTGCAATAATACTTACACTGGTTGTGGGTTGTGTGATTCTTTGACTTGGCCATTTCGACACTTGTTTATCTGAAGAAAGGAAAAAGTAGACGTTAGTCTTTATTCAGCATGTTTTGTGCATGTTTGCTAATGTTTGAATCGCTAGCCGGTAGCACAGGAAGCTTTGCAGCATATAAACAGATGCGTTGGTTCAAAGACAAACTAGCAACAATTATAGCAGGGAAGTGTAATTGTAAATGTACATATAAGACCAAAAATATGCTATTATACTACAAGTGAGCATTGTAGTGCCCTGCGTTGAACTGAACGCTAGCTGCTTGGCTTTCGGCGGCGTTAGCACTTTTCAAATGTAAAATGTAACCATTAATGATGATCAAATCTTATACATATTGCCATATACATATGAACAATAAGGTGATGTATCACACTCGGTAGCTGTTTGTGTATTTGAGTGTAAAATACACGAAGATTGATGAAGATTTTAAAAGTGCACATAGATGGGAAAACTCTGTACCTGCCACACGAACAGACGACAACCGGAAAAGGAAGAAAACTTGACCCCGCAGAAGAAGAAGAAGAAGATTATGAGATCAGCGCCGCCTGCAGATGGTTTATGGAACTACCGGTGAGAGCCCTCAACTGACCACATGATGTCACCCTGTGCACACATATATGACAGCCAGTGTGTGTGTGTGTGTGTGTGTGTGTGTGTGTGTGTGTGTGTGTGTGTGTGTGTGTGTGCGTGCGTGCGTGCGTGCGTGCGTGCGTGCGTGCGTGTGGCAAAAAGAACACAATATATTACAGGTATACACATCTTACCTGCCTTCACTAAAATAATTAATTAATAAATAATTTTCAGGGGTACAAACACAAGGGGATCCCCAGTGTGTCTCTTTATCCAAAAAGATATGTCACAATGTAAACAGAATTGTATCCTTCCTATCTTTCCTCTCATAACTTAGTTGCTGTTTTCCTTTCCATATAAGCCTTAACTCTTTAATGTGCAGTAGAGAGCTCTTTCATACACACAAAAACATTAAGGATGAGTCTTACACATGTATAGTTATTGATCAAACTTGATTGAAATACCCATTGAAATCATTCATAATCTGTACAAACTGTAAAGCCCACTGAGACAAATGTAACATTTGTGATAGTGGGCTAAATAAACTTTGATTGATTGATTGAAAGTCAGAATTGTAAAATATGAAGATTTGGACATCATGATTTTGACTTAAAATTGCACAATAACTAATTTTCCATGAACCTTAAACAGAAGCAGGCTGGTGTTAGATATTTAGCTCAAATCATCTAGAATTATTCATTTGTAATTTAGACTAAAAGATACATGTTTTGCTTAAAATATGTGTTGATATCTTACTTTTTCTAATATTGTTTACTTGGTGGGTGTCTACCTGATATTTAGTATTTTACTTAATATATTTTCACACACACACACACACACACACACACACACACACACACACACACACACACACACACACACACACACACACACACACACACACACACACACACACACACACACACACACACACACACACACACACTGGTTCATACACCAAGTGATTTTTGTAAACAAGTCCCTAACTTTCTCTTTCTCCTTTCATTCTCAGGTCAGCTAATTCATTTACAGATTTGGGTACATGTGTTATTTCATACTTTCTGCTCTGATAGTGGTCAAGAGAGGATTGGTTTCCTTTTCCTGTGAGATTCTTCACACATGTAGTGTTGTTGGTGTGGGAGCGGGAGCTTATACTGTACTGCAAAATATCTGTGAATATGTTCTCAGTTATCCGTGTGAAATCTTTTTTAATGAAGCCAGATGATCTCACTTTATTCACTGATAATTCTTCAAACAAACAGCTCCAAATAACTTGGATTGGGCTCTATCTATCTATCTATCTATCTATCTATCTATCTATCTATCTATCTATCTATCTATCTATCTATCTATCTATCTATCTATCTATCTATCTATCTATCTATCAATCAATCAATCTATCTATCCGTCTGTCTGTCTGTCTGTCTGTCTGTCTGTCTGTCTGTATATCTATCTATCTATCTATCTATCTATCTATCTATCTATCTATCTATCGATCTATCGATCCATCTATTTATTTATCTATCTATCTATCTATCCGTCTGTCTGTCTATCTGTCCATCCGTCTGTCCCTAATTGTTATTTATTCTCTGTTCACACACTTTTCAACACCTACACACACACGTTCAGTTCTCTGAGGACCGACACTAATTTAATTAGATAAAAGAACATGAAGGTCTTGTCTGCTGTACTGAGATATTACATGTCTGAGAAAAATGTCCAACAAAAGGAAAGACAAATCATTGCATGTGCACCCGCATAATTTGTTATGTTTATTAGACATGTGTCCCTGATATTGTATTGCCTATTCAATATAATAGACACAGTTGAATTACTTTTACATCTCCATTTGATGCCGTGATCCATTTGTTGTCATTCTCTCTGTTCTGTTTCTCAGGGTAGAAAGGCCAGCCTACAAAGAATGGTCTAGTGTCAGGAGGATGTTCTAGTTTAAGATCACAGGCACAGCTAGTGTATACGATAATGATGGTTCTGCGGAGTGATTTACTGTAAGAGGGATATATTGTACTGTTTACTCCACTGCAATTGTATCACAGCTACAGCTAGTGGTTACTTTACACTTTGAGTAAGATTTCGTATCAGATAAACACATCATATTAAAAAGTCCGTAGGTTTAAGGGTTGATCAGGATGGGACCTGGTTGCTACATTCATAAGTGTGTTGTATTTGTATGAATTCTTGATAAATGTTTTTCTTGTATGTGATTTGCACTTTGTATATGTGTTTTTAAATGTAAATGTTAATGAACGAACTTGTGTAAAAAATGGTTTCATATGAATAAAGTGTCTCACTGTCAACTTTACTCGGTCCAGCTGCAGAATATAATAATAATATAAAAAACACAGTATACAGGCCTGCAAATGCATTTATAGTTCATCATGTTTTTTGGAAACGTGGAGCTTAATCTACTACTGATATAGCACAGCATAGTTAAAGGTGGTATTGCACTGGAATACATTACATTACATAGTTTTGTTTCTCATTTTTTGTCCATCCCATTTACATGAAGTTGGTATTCTGTTTTACAATTCTAACCTCTCTGCTTTACTTTCTTTCACTTTCACCCTTTTCTTCTCCCCCCTTTTCTAATTCATGAACCATCTTCCCATGCTCTCTTTTTCTTTGCCTCCAACTCAGTCATTTGCTCGTTTCTCACTTGGCACTTCTCTCTCAGTTTTACCCCTGAACTCACTCTGTTTGCTCTCCGGCTCCCTCTTTTGCGCTGCTTCCCACCCACTTTCATTTCCTTTTCATCTGTGAGAGGAAATCTTGTCTTTGAGCAGCAGAGCATCAATCCCTCAGGGACTCACTTCACCTCAACACATGAAAGAATCTGCTTATTATGACTCTGGATTTTGGATGCATTAGGAGGCACAACCAAACAGAATGGAAGATCCACGAAGTGTCACATACACATATGATAATGAATATAAGAACATGGGGAGAACACCAGAGTATTGAATACTTAAAATGAAAGGAACATGTTCTTTATTTGGGATTAAAAAGTTAACAAATACCCAATTGTGCATGAATGTGTTTACTGTAAGGTCTTCTTGACTGCTCATATAGTGCCCTGAATGAGAGCTAATGAATGGTTTTCCAAACATTTGGATCCAACATATGGATCAACTGAACATACAGCCACCACACTCTGGTCACGCCCTGAAAAGGAGCGCACTTCCTACACATCTACGATGACCAAAATGCATTTGAGCGTGCAAAAGTTCTGAAAAGTTGCCTTAAACAACATAATCAATGATTGTTAGGTCTAACTGCCCAGCAGGAAGAATTTGCAGAGGTTTGTGCAAAACCGTCACCTACAACAAAACACTTGACTGTGCTCCATCAGATGAAATCACTGGTACATCACTCGCTAAGTCACTCCACTTCACCATCAAGCTGGTATTGACTGTGAAGACACTGAGATTCTCTCACTCTTGCTGTGTGAATTATGTGTGTGTGTGTGTGTGTGTGCGTGTGCGTGTGCGTGTGCGTGTGTGTGTGTGTGTGTGTGTGTGTGTGTGTGTGTGTGTGTGAGCTTGTGTTTTGCACTGCAGGTAGGTCCTGAATGCTCAAGTACAGATATTGTGTTTGAGACATCTGTCCTGACCTGCAGCTCAGGCAATAATTCATTGCACACTATTTCTCTTTTATACTGTCTACTGTAGCTATCAATCTTCCATTAATGCTTTAACGTTGCTTTGTTGCACTGATTTCATTCATTATGCTCTAAAGATCGACAATAGTGTATGGATATAAAAAGCAGAATGAAACATTTTAAGAGCAGAGGAGGGAAGCGGTTTGTATTTGTGCTGGGAGAAAACAAGGGGGCGGTCTTGGCTAAGATCAAGTGTTCCTATTGGTTAATGAGAGGTGATGAATGGAAGGACGCTGATTTGAATGAAGGCCTTCAGGAGATGAAGCATCAGGGATGGAGGGAGCAGGAAGAATGTATTCTCTTCCACTCTTTGTCCATCCATCCATCCATCTGTCTCTCCTCTGTTTATCCTCCACAACGCTTAGGCTCAGCTCACACACACACACACACACACACACACACACACACACACACACACACACACACACACACACACACACACACACACACACACACACACACACACACACACACACACACACACACACACACACACACACACACACACACACACACACACACACACACACACACACACACACACACACACACACACACACACACACACACACACGACCACCAGAACAAGTTAGAGCTTAGTTAGAGCTCAAGCAGGGCATTAACATGTGATTCCACACTGAAAGTATCATTTCTATTCGTTTAATACTGTAAAACACAACAGCTGTTCTTTTTTCTTCGGCCACTTGGGGGCAGTAGAAACAAGTTACAAACACATATTATTCCTCAGAAAAGTTGATGAGTCGAATTGGTTAGAAAACACTTTCCCCAGAAACATCCAGCTAAGTTTTAGAACAAATAGGAAAAAAAGTGAACATAAACATAAACATAAACATAACACTTTTTTTCCTAAAAAAATAACACATTTTTGTCTCCACACAACTAAAGTACAAGAATATGGTCTAACACATTTACGTTAACTTTTTAATCGTAAATACTCTTTTACAAGGAGAGTACAAATCTGACATTTTAATTCAGCTTTCGGTAGCCAAGATTTTTTGATCAAATACAGAAACATTTAATTGTAAAAAAAAAACACATCCAATCGCCTCTGTTCTATACACTTTCTTGTGGCTCATTTTGTTCAGAGCCTGCGTTCAATGTGCATTGGAAATATTAATACTTTGTTGATGTCTTTTATTTAATATCCCTGAGAGAACAAAAGAGAAAAATGAAGGCAGTGTACAAAGTTTTTCTTTTTTTCAAACATAAATACATTATTCAAAACATGATTTTCAGCACATCCAATATCCAATAATAAGGCTTTTTCTCTATTTAGACAACCCACAAACTGAGACATGCTATCATTTCTTCCAGTATTCATCACTGAAATGTGTTTGTCTCAGGCCTTCCTGCACTCAATCAAAGTAATTCAAAACTCAGAAGCCAGAAAATGAATGTGAGCCATTAAATATGATTACATTTTCCCTGTCCCTTTTCATTGTCTCATCATGAATGCACTTGCTGATTATAAAGTTCTGTTTCTAACCATCAAAGATAATGCAACTTTACAACACACAATAACTCACACTGATTCACTCTAAAATCTTTTTCTTCCATAGCTTCATGTAACTGAATTTCCGAATGCTCGTGTGAATATATGCGATATTGTGAATATAATCCACCAGTAAACAGGATGTATAGAAATGATAGAAAGCAGTTTCATGTAACCGACCTCCTTTATACACAGACGTTATTCATTCTATGATAGCGTGTATGGCTCCTCCAGAAAGGCTGATGCAGAACTTCTGCGAGGACAGTCTCCATATCAGAGATTACAAAGAAAAATGTGTAAAAGTGATTCACCTGTTAAATAATTGACCAAAAACTGAATGCACACAAATTTGTATCAATCACAATCTGACTCATTTGTTTCACTGCCACACTCACACACATTCAAACAGTGCACACACATTTGCTGCACATACACATCTATGAATTCTCACAACACACCTACTGTAAGGGCTTAGCCAGCATGTTGATGTTTTTGTTATTGTTCCTGTTTTCATTGTTGTTTCTCTCATTTCAGTCTCAGCTTTCCTGCCCTTGATTGAACTCCACCTGCTTCCCTTCCCTAATTAGCCTCACTTGTGCCCCATTATCATCTCTCCCTCTGTCTATTTAGTCTGCATCCACAGTCCCTTCTGTGCCAGTTCGTCTTAGTTATTCCTAGCGTTCCAGCAGTGTTTTTCTAGTATCTGATTCCACGTGTACCTGATCCAGCTTCGTGTCCTGACCCGGTTCCTGTCTACTCCTCGTCTGTTTTGTTAGCCTTATTGACTGATCTCCCGTGTACCGAACCTTGGATATAAAGACCTTTTTTGCATCCTAATCCTTTGTCTCCGAGTCGTGCTATTGAGTCCTCCATTCAGTCGTTACACCTACGCACACAAACTCGCACACAGTGCAGCTCAACTCAGTATTGGATATTTTTGAACAGTGTTGTTGGGTAGCGCGTTATACAATATGTGTCAGGGACAGCCAGTCTCACTCTGACCTGCATTCTGTCTCAGTGGGAAGATGGGAAGAGACCGGCCTCACAAACAGGCACGACTCACTATTGTCCTTCTAGAGAAACAGAGAGAGAAATGAAGATTAAAAACAATCTTCTCTGCCACTGGGCATTTATAATGTATTATACTGCAGAGATACTCAAACTTAAAATGAGCTATTGGTGTTGAAAGAAAACACAGTGGGGGTGATAGATTATTACAGCTACTCTAAACTAATTCAGTCACGAGAAAGTCATTACAGAGTAAGCATAACTAAACAAGCATCAAATGATGAATCATCATAGATTTATTCAGGTGTTGTTTGAAGGCAAGAGGAGGAAGACAAGCTATGGAAACTATTTGTTTTGTTCTTTCATGGCATTCCAGTAATGAATAGTGTCACTTATCTTTTAATTAGAAACATTGGTTTCCCTGAAGGAAAAGTAGGTGTGCACTCTAACACAATAATGCACTTTGGTTAATAGAAAATAGATCATCTGTGTGATTGTATTTAATTCTGTTAAAACAGACATACTGCAGTGTTTGGGAGAGGGTATCCAAAGAACAAGCAGGGGCATTCTTTGTATAAATATGGAAGATTACTGTAAAGAAAGTATATTTAGAAGTTGATCATTGTTTTTGATGAAGTAGTTCACCTTAGACATGCATAACATGCTTATTTTGACCTTCAATATTATTGGTTATTCTCTGTGAAAAGAAACAGTGAAATAAATAGGCATCATCTCTTTCAAGGACAGGCTCTTGAGAGAGATAAGTCATATATATGACTTAACTCTCTCAGTTTATTTCATGTGAATATTGCATTTCTGTTTTATAACAAACAAGCTGTCATATTGACACCCTCAGAATTCAAATAAAATGCATTTCGGTATTCTTTTTATTGTGACATTGCTTCAGACCCTATAGGGTGCCCTTAAAAAAAGTTGTAATCATTTAAACATGACATTAATAACATGCATTAGCACACTGTTACATCTTCCATCTCTCTTCTTTTAGTAAATAAACTGCTGTCAAGGTGTCTGTAATTACAAAGGAAGCACTTCAGTGACCGGCCTCCACATGTTGAAACACACACACACACACACACACACACACACACACACACACACACACACACACACACACACACACACACACACACACACACACACACACACACACACACACACACACACACACACACACACACACACACACACACACACACACACACACACACACACACACACACACACACACACACACACACACACACACACACACACACACACACACACACACACACGCGCCATTTAAAGGGAGAGCAGTGCTTGCAGCTGGAAACCCGCTGATGTCTGTGTGAGGGGGAAAGTAGGTCTCATCTTGTTAATCACACATCTGCAGAGATGCTAGATGAAGGTGTTGATTAAACATGTTGGCAGGAGGGGAAAAAGCTGCTGCTCCGCCTGAGGGTTTCTTTTTTTATGCTGAGGGAATTTTAGGGTCAGCCTAAAAATGTTGTGCAAACACTGTCTGCTGATTAGATGTTTTTTTTGGCTGCAGGATTTTCCATGTGGTGTTTAAAAAAATCCTAAATACATGAAAATACAATCTTCTCTGCAAGTTTAACGGAAACGGTGTGTGTTTATAATGCCTAAGGTGCTTACAAATATTGAAAACACAAACAAAAAAGAGTAACATTGGAAGGATTACATTTATCCTCAACATCAAGTATCCCTTTCTATATGGAAACAGTGTTCCAGGATATTTCGTAGAAGTAATCAAGTTCACCCCAAAAGTAAGTAATAATCCCTCAGTGCACTGGAAATCAAGTATGATGGCCAAAACCCTGAAAATAAAGCCAAAGTTTGAAGGAAAATACATTTTATTTTATTTTAAAGCACAACATATTGATTAAACAGTTGAAATACTTAACTTCTTCATGGGTGCATTAGACACATTTGATCACAACAACAATATAAACATCATGTACTCTCATGTTGACCAGAGGCATTTAACATAACCATTGTGATTAAATATAATATTCATATTAATTATAATATAAATAATTTGAGATCTCTATTTCTTGACTAACCGTGCCTACATTTGTGGCCTCCTTTAGTTCATCCTTAATATTTCTTTGCTTGAACTCTATACATCCTGTGATATACACTCTTTTCAACATCAATTACCAAAAAAAAGACATCTCTTACACAAATGTGATCTGTAAAGATAGTAAAAAATATCACTGCTTCTCGGAAATCACATCTGGTTTGTATCTGCTGCTACAGGAAACAGCACAAACTATCAGAGAAACAGGGACCCGATCCATAACATTTGTATCCAATTCTAGGTCCCACAGCTTCAAAGTGTGATCCATAAGGGCTGCATGTGTCCTGTCTTCGAGCAGGGTGAGGTAGATAGATTTCCAATAGAAAACACTGGTGGGAGGGAGATGATGCATCTGCAGGGGTTTGGGTTGCAATGATTGGAAATCCAGCTGGAGTGGGCGAAAAAACACTTTGTGGTCCTAGTGTAGTCGTGGATTTTTTTTTCATCTGAAAAGTTATTATATATAATATAATATATATATATATATATATATATATAGTTACCCTTGACACTATAGATCTGTCCCTTTATAACCAGAGAGAATCAGTAACAAAGCTGATGGACACAAGAACACTAACATGTTTCTCACATTCAGGTGGAGAAGTGGGAGAAATGCCTGACAGCGTGAGATGTGATCATGTTCCTCTGCACTGCCTCGTGTGTTCCTGAGCGGAGGCCATGTGACAGCAGATCCTAGCAAGTGAGCAGGCAGCGTAATTGTGCGTGCATTCACATAAATGTATCTCTCCATGCGTGAAAGTGAACATGCTTTATTAACGCATACTCTTAGCCACAGATGTAGCCTACTATTACATCAATGTATGTGCAGACAAAATCAAGTGCGTGTGACAGGAAAACAAAATATTATCTCCTGTTTTCCAGACTGTTGTCTGTTTCACTAACTCAAGGCCAGTGATAAATGAAACTGAGTGTGCAGCATTAATGAATGAATAGCTTTCAGCAGAGAGTGTGTGTGTCTTGAGTATAGTGGAATTAATTCTCCCTTTGATCTTCTCTAGCGGATCACTCAGTACTGTGGCTGGTTATGCATATGTGTGTGAGAGAGAAAATGCAGAGGAGGGGGGAGTTAGCAAATCCCTCTCATTCAGCAGCCAGCTTCTGTTTGATATAACATTCAACTAAAAATGAGTCTTGGAGGAAAGGATGGGGGGGGGGCAAGGAGGATCAAGGCAGAAAAATGAAGCTAACAAAGATGAAGCAAGGCGGTATGAGACACATTTGGATAACAAAAAAGGTATGAGAGAGAGAGATAAAGAAATAGAGAGGAAAGATATATGAGAGAGAGAGAAAGAAAGAAAGAGAAAAGAGGCCATTGCGAAGGATAATCTAGGATCTACATTTCCTCTCCATTGATTAACTATGAATGGAGCTCTGCAGTGCAGTTCAGCAAGGCAAACGCAGGACACTCACTCACTCACTGTGAGTGTGTGTGTGTGTGTGTGTGTGTGTGTGTGTGTGTGTGTGTGTGTGTGTGTGTGTGTGTGTGTGTGTGTGTGTGTGTGTGTGTGTGGGCACGCGTGAGTGTGTGTGTGTGTGTATGTGTGTGTGTGTGTGTGTGTGGGTGTATTTGTTTCGGTCTGGCCTCCATTGTGTATCCGAACACACAAACGTGGTCGAGCAGAATCACTCGCTATGTCCAAACATCCTGAGTGAAACACAGTGATCTGTGAACAGTCACATGGTCAGCTCTGCTCTGAGGAGCACACACTCCAGTAGAGATTGATGCAGCAGTAGCTGAGCTTGTACTAGGAATGAGAATGGAAAGAAAAGAAAGACGAAAACAAACCATGGATTTCATGAATGAGTTGAGAACAAGACTTTAGTTCAAACTTGAGATACATTTTTTTACTAACGGTTAACCTTGCCAATCCACTTACTTATATTATAGAGTTAGTCCGAACAGTGAGAGGTAGCATTGAGTTGTACATTCATCTATCTTTTCTTTCCTCTTCTTTCTTTTTCTCATCAAATGTTCCCTTGTTTCCCAAGTCAGTGATCGCCAAATCCTTTATAAATGTCTTCTTTTTATTACGTCATCATGGTCTACATCTCTTAAATGCCACACTATTTCAACCATCCTCAAAAAGGCCTAATATACATTGCTTATAATCACAGACTTTAAATGTTTTGTATCACCTGATTTCTCATTACGTCACCAACAGATCAACTTGTCTAAGACTCAATACAATGTTATTTCATCTGTTCCTTGAAATTACATACAATAACAACATGATATTTGACCTGAGCAACATGGTAACCAATGCTGCTCATCCCACCTGTTCAGTAGATGGTTATGTTCAACGTTTAAATGTATTTGGCTATAAAAAGAACCTATTACTAATAAACTCCTTTGGCATCACCATTCTTGTAAAATCCTATTGGCTGAAGTGTCAGATTAGCAAGAGGCTGTCTTCGGAGGCACAGAGTGTTTAAAGACCAAATATATATCTGTGGCTTATCCTGACAATATTCTCCATAAGTGATAACGATTCTCAGCTAACGGAATACGTCATTATTCCAAACCTGTTGAGTTGTACATTAGTAATACCACAGAATGAAGCAATTACAGTAGTGAAAAGCTGTTCGCATCAGATCGTTGTTGTTTCAGAAGGTGCATATAATTGTCCGTGTGTAATACTTTGAAAGTGAAACCCAATCTCTTGTTTTTGTTAGGGCTGTTCTGTGGAGCAGGCCTGTGTGCTTCGGTTCTCACGAAACACCGGTCCATAACTCTGACTGTGTGCCAGGGCCTCCACAAGCTATCGATTCTCTGGTGCACTTTAGATGTAACCCAACTCTCGGCCTCCATCAATCCTCCCCCCCCCTCCTCTGCATCCCACTGCAGCATCCAAAGCGGCCTTGTATGGGTACCGGGTCTAACTGGAAATTATCGATCCTGGCGTGGACCATCTGATTATAACGTGTTTTATGACTCTCTGGATGGGAGTTTTATTATTTTAGTGGATGCATCTGGTTGATGATGGACTTGATGAGGTCATTGTATGAGGAGAGGAGAGAAAGACACAGAGAACAACAGAGAAAGAGAGAGACGGGGCGATGAGTTAGAGCGGGGAGTTTAATCGATACTCTAAAGCATGACATCATCGTTTAGCCCGTCTGGAGGGACGTCAGGCACTCTGCCAGTAACCGACAACAACCGAACCCTGGCCATGAATCATTAATGTCATCCTCTCATCCACCCCTCTACGCTGGTGCAGTCCGTTCCTGATGTCCTTCAAGCCACGTAACGTGTTGTGTTTGTCAATAACAACAACCGCTTTCAAATGCTGCCGTTGTTTTGTTGAACTAATTAAGAGAAAACGAGCTTTACACAACATATCATTAATACTACTCCTACTACTTGTTTTAAAGATAATACAGTGATGCACTTTTTTTATTGGACTTTATGCTTACGTTTCACTTTTGCACATTTGTTTGATTGATATTATCTCTCATTTTTCTACTAACTCTTTATTTTTCTATCTTCATGATTGTAATTTGTGGTAGCAGTAAAAGTTGTTCTGATTAAAACTTGTACCAAAGTCTCCAAACAAGCATTACTTTTTATGTTCTTCTTCCTCTTCTTTGCGACCCAGCAAGAGCTGCATACGCCACCAGCTGGACAATATTTATGTCATGTTGACCAAAACACATTCTCATGGATGTGGAAAGGAGGCATTGGCCATTACAGTAACTGCAACCTAGCTACTATTACCTCTACTCCACAAAGGTACAATTATGTGTTTACGTCATTATTTGGCACAAACCTACAACTCAGTAATACACAATGTGCAATTTTGAAACAATACAACATACTTTTCATGTCAATACATTACATGTTACTTGTTAGACGCTTTTATCCAAAGCGACTTACATACTCAATACTGTGGGCAATCCCCACAGGAGTAATTTTGGGGTGAAGTGTCTTGCCCAGGGACACGCTGACTGCAGTGGGGTTAGAAACTGTGACCCCCTGATCCGAACACCAACGCACAACCCACTGCGCCACACACCTCCATACATTTCAGGAAACTTATTAATGATGGAGGACATCGGCACAACACTATCCACATGCTAAATTAAGCAAACCTTTTAGATGGTAAAAATAAGACGTTCTCATATCTCAGGAGCTGACCTGCTAACCGGACTGGATGACTTCTCTTGAGGTCACAGCAAAACACACAAAGATGCAAAAGGCAGACCACACACAGCTGAAGACATGAGACACACACTTACACAGGCAGAGACTCAAAGAGAGGGAGAGTCTGTGAATGGAGAGAGGAAGAGGTCAGTTAGTATTCCTGCCGTCTGGATGTAAATTGGTCTCCTATCGAATATTAATGAAGCTGGGAGAGCCCTATGTTGTAACCAACACGCTCACTCCTAAATGTTATAAACCATAAATCCATAATGTGTTTTATGGTAAAATGTACTACTCCTCTTTTCAAAAGCAGATATTACGAAGTGATTCACAAATAAAAAGTACAAACATCACACACACACACACACACACACACACACACACGCACGCACGCACGCACGCACGCACGCACGCACGCACACACACACACACACACACACACACACACACACACACACACATTACAACATGAACACACAGACCACAAAGAATTAGGAACAATTTACAAAAAATAGTTTGGACTGATGCTGCTTTGTTTACTTGTCAATTAGCATTGCCTCCTCTGATACACAGAGAGTCACCAAGAGCCTCTTAGCATCTACATACAGGGGGTTTACTGGTCATGAAGACACGACCCCCCCACTAGCTTCCCACCTGGGAATATTTCAAATTGGATTGGGTTTCAGTATAATGGATGTATCAAAGTAACTGAACACCAGATCTTCTTAGGCTGTTTAAACCAGTTATGAGGTAGAAATGTGCCATATCAAATATCAATATCAAATCTATGGTTCTGATGACAACTAAGGGCCATTTAGTCAGTTGATAAAATATGTAGCATGTGGTTTTACAGGTATTTGATGTTTAAACATAGTATTACAAAACTAAAAGTTAGACTTGATGATGGCACTAAATGAAAGGTTAACCAATGTCAATGGGAGGCATCATCTGGGAACCATGAACTTCCAACATTTTAGGTCAATCCATTTATTAATTTAGTAGATATGGAGGACACCCAATGGATGATCAAGTAAATGTTGACCTGCTGGTGGCACTAGAGTAAAGGTGACAGTGGATACCAAAGTAAGATCAATTCATATTGGGAACATGAATACAAAGCTCAAGGCTACATTTAGGTGATGTCTTATAACCTTAAAGTAAGTTCAACTTTTGCCAACCTTGCTGGGGCAGGAACAATCACACAGTAGCTCTGAGGCGGAGGACATGATATATACTCTGAACTTTCTTCACATGTGTGATCTAAGGATTCCCACTGTAGCTCCTGGAATATTTAATGTATTTAACTCCACTTTGAAATCCTCTTCACAGAATGATGTGAGATATTACTCTACATCCATCAAAGTAATCACTGCCACATACACAGACACCTCAACACATACGCACATGTTTTCATCCACAAACAAATGTTTACATGCATAGAGGTACTTATACTCTCACACTTAAACACGCTCACACTTCACCACACGAGTAATTGCTATGCGACAGTTGCCATAGTGACAGGGTGACAGAATATTGAGAATATATGTTTTTTTGTGTATGTGTGTGTTTTTTCAACCTCTCCTGTTGATGTTGAGTGTTGATTTGTGAGGATTTCATCAGTGCTTTGCCACAGTGTTGGTATGTGAGTTCACGCAAATGTGCCTCTGCTTGTATGAGGGACTGTGTGTGTATGTGTGTGTGAGGGGATGATAAAACAGAGGAAACACTTGAGCTTGTCTGTTGGCACTCCAACCAGAAATAGGCCTTCTGAACACCTACTCACCAGATAAGGGCCTCTTTTCCATTGAGCCCCAGACTGAAAATCACTCTGACCGCTCTGACTCAAAAATTACTCATTATTTTCTCCCCCTGAAAGAATCAGCCGAGAGCTGACTTTTGTAAATGATGGTCTGCTTTATAACTTTTAGTTTGAGAACATACTAAGCAGTTGTATGCAATATGGGAAATATGTAGAGCCAGAATTTGTATCTGAATACTGCGACATCAGATAAGGCAAGGCAAGGCAAGTTTATTTATAAAACACTTTTCAACAAAAGGCAATTCAAAGTGCTTTACAAAAATTGAAAGACATTAAGAAAATGGCATTTAAAATCAGTCATTAAAAAGAAAAGCTAATAAAATAAAAAATAGATGGATAAAAGTTACAGTGCAGTCTAAGATATGAATAGTTCAATTAAACATTAAAAGAAAAAATACAGTGCAGTTACAGTGCAGTCTAAGATATGAATTGTTCAATTAAAAGCAGCGACAAAAAGAAAAGTCTTCAGCCTGGATTTAAAAGTAGTAAGAGTTGCAGCGGACCTGCAGGTTTCTGGGAGTTTGTTCCAGATATTTGGAGCATAATAACTGAACGCTGCTTTACCATGTTTAGTTCTGACTCTGGGGATAGAAAGCTGACCAGTCTCTGAAGACCTGAGAGATCTGGATGGTTCATAATTTAGCAGGAGGTCAGAAATGTATTTTGGGCCTAAACCATTCAGTGCTTTATAAACCAGCAGCAGTATTTTGAAATATATTCTTTTACACACAGGAAGCCAGTGTAAAGACTTCAGAACAGGAGTGATGTGATCCACTTTCTTAGTGTTAGTGAGGACTCGAGCAGCGGCGTTCTGAATCAGCTGCAGCTTCCTAATATATTTTTTAGTGAGACCTGTGAAGACACCATTGCAGTAGTCGAGTCTACTGAAGATAAAAGCATGGACAAGTTTTTCAAAATCCTGCTGTGACATTAGTCTTTTAATCCTAGATATATTCTTTAGGTGATAGTAGGCTGATTTAGTAACTGTTTTAATGTGACTGTTGAAACTCAGGTCAGAGTCCATGACTACACCTAGATTTCTGGCTTTATCTGTTGTTTTGAACATTGCAGACTGAAGCTCAGCGCTAACTTTTATACGTTCTGCCTTGGCTCCAAAAACCATTACCTCAGTTTTATCTTTGTTTAATTGGAGAAAGTTCTGACACATCCAGTCATTGATTTGTTCAATGCACTTACTCAGTGTTTGAATTGGAGCATTGTCTCCTGGTGAAATTGTTACATTTGTGTGTCATCTGCATAGCTATGGTAACTTATTTTGTTGTTTTTCATTATCTGAGCCAGTGGTAGCATGTAGATGTTAAAGAGAAGAGGCCCCAAGATGGAGCCTTGAGGAACCCCACATGTCATATTTGTCAACTCAGATGTGTATGTACCTATAGAAACAAAGTTGTTTCTGTCCTTTAGGTAGGATTCAAACCAATTTAGAGCTGTTTCCGAAAGTCCCACCCAGTTTTCCAGTCGGTCTAGTAATATGCTGTGGTCAACAGTGTCAAACGCAGCACTGAGATCTAATAATACTAACACTGAAGTTCTGCCACTGTCTGTGTTTAAGTGGATGTCATTAAAGACCTTTACAAGAGCAGTCTCAGTGCTGTGGTTTGGACGAAAGCCTGACTGGAACACATCGAAACAGTTATTTAAATGCAAGAAATTACTCAACTGTTGAAAAACAACTTTTTCAATGATTTTACCTAGAAATGGGAGGTTTGATATGGGCCTGTAATTGTTCATTACTGAAGCATCTAGATTATTCTTTTTTAAGAGCGGTTTAATGACTGCAGTTTTCAGGGCCTGTGGAAAAATACCTGAGTGAAGAGATTTGTTTACTATATGAAGTAGATCTGAGGCCATGCAAGGCAAAACATCTTTGAAAAATCCTGTTGGAATAATATCAAGGCAGCAGGAGGAGGATTTCAGAAGTTGTATAATGTCCTCTAGGTTTTTATCATTAATCTGATGGAATTGTGTCATGGTATTTGAATTGATGTTAAGTGGACACAGAGACAACACATTTGCTGTTCCTGATGCAGAGGCACTGACTGCTTGTCTGATTTTCTGAATTTTGTCAGTGAAAAAGGAGGCAAAATCATTGCACGCCCTGGTGGATAGAAATTCAGAGGCTACTGACACTGGGGGGTTAGTTAGTCTGTCGACGGTAGCAAACAAGGCACGTGCGTTGTTTTTGTTAATGATGTCAGAGAAGAACGATTGTCGTGCGTTTTTCAATTCCAAATTATAAAAGCCAAGTCTCTCTTTATAGATTTCAAAGTGAACCTGGAGATTTGTTTTTCGCCACCTGCGTTCAGCTTTTCGACATTCTCTTTTTTCTGTTTTCACGGTCATGGCCTTTCTCCATGGAGATATTTTCTTGCCAGACACTTCCTTTACCTTAGTTGGAGCAATGGCATCTATAACATTTTAAATTTTTGAATTAAAATGATCTACTAGCTCATTTACTGAGATGTTAGCAGAAAAGAAAAGAAAAATTCTGAGTAAACATTTCCCTAGTATTTTCAGTTAAATATCGCTTTGTGGTTACCTCTTTTTGAACATTTTTGTGAACAGAAATAGAGCTCTCAAAGAAAACACAGGAATGATCAGAGAGTGCAACATCAGTCACCACAACCTTAGAGATATTCAGACCCTTTGAGATAATTAAGTCCAGAGTGTGCCCCTTATTGTGCGTGGGCTCCGTCACATGCTGAGTCAGTCCATAGCTATCAAGAACACAAAACAGTTCTTTAGCCCCTCTGTCCTGGGGGTTGTCAACATGGATGTTAAAATCACCAACAATGACTAGACGGTCAAAGTCAATACACACTATAGACAGCAGTTCAGTAAAGTCATCAAAAAAGCTTGCACAGTATTTGGGTGGTCTATAGATATTTAGGAACAGAGCTCGAGAGGAGCATTTCAGCTGAAGGGCCACATATTCAAAAGAATCAAAGTTCCCATAAAATGTCTTTCTGCATTGAAGGGAATCATTGAACAGATTAGCAACTCCACCCCCTTTCTTATGCATTCTTTCCTGACTCATAAAACTAAAGTTGGGAGGGGTTGCTTCGATAAGAACAGCTGCACTGTTATTTTGTTCAATCCAAGTTTCTGTTAAAAACATAAAATCGAGATTGTGCTCGGTGATAAAATCATTGATTCAAAATGTTTTTCCTGCCAAAGACCTGACATTTAATAAAGCTAGTTTAAGTTTGTTAAACACACTATCAGTCAGGTTTTTTGTAACAAGCTGTGGCTGACATGGAATAACTGCTAAATTAGATAAACTCACACAAACGTTTGAGCGCTTCCTGTATCTAAGATGATTCACCGCTCTTAATCTATTACCTATCAACACAGATATCGGCAAAGCTATAGGCAGGCAGGGCCCTGGCATGTCCTGGAAAGAGTTGAGAGTGCCATGCGCCCTTGAGCCTGGACCCAGCACATATCAGTAAGAGTTTGTTGCATTTTGTACACACACATCCTTATCAGGCTTCGGAGACTGCAGATGCTTTCTTGATGAAGACGGGGGAGATGGTGCGCGTCTCTGCGGTTATTTGGTGGGCGTCGTTGAGGAGCGGGGGTAAAGGACATGCTGCCAGCCCTGCGTATCGCCTTAGTTTGGTTATTGAACTCCAGGAAGGAATCGGTGCCAACCCTCTGTATCTCCTTCATGTGTTCAACGATCTCCAGGAGGGTGGGCGAGGGTGAAAGGGTGAACGGAGTATCCTCAAAGGTGTTGACAGGGGGGGGGGGGCAGTGGAGACTCCTCCATGTGTCTCATAGGTCTCCCATAATCAGAACATTCCTCAGGCGGGTGCAGTGATAATTCTTCAGGGTTTTCTGCGCGATGTGTTGTGTCTTTCTCCTGTTTTGATTCCTCTTGCCGCTTGTCCTTGGCATAGGGAACAGATTGATGACGCAGGCAGTTGAATATGTTAGAGATAAACAATTTCACTCCTGACTTGTTCAGGCAAAGTCCATTTGCCTTGAAAAGATGTCTGCGATCCCAGAAAAAGTTAAAATTGTCAATAAAATGAACAGAATGGTCAGTACAGGCAGTTGAAAGCCAGGTGTTCAGTGCAAACAATCTGCTGAATCTCTCCACTCCTCTTTTGACTGGCGGTAGAGGGCCACTGATGAACACCTCCGCATTTAGAGAGCTGACAGTTTCCAACAAACATTTAAAGTCTTCTTTCAGCACTTCTGATTCTTGTTTCACAACATCATTTGTTCCAATGTGTAGTACCACATTCTTCACAGTCGGATGTTCAGCCCCAAAATGCAGGATCTTCTCAGCCAAGTCAGAGACCACATCCTTGGGAAAACAGAGTACTTTGGTGTTGTTCTTACTAGACAGACCTTTTACATCTCTTAAAGCAGAGTCACCCACAATCAGAGTTTCAGGCCCAGTCGTTAGCTTTCCCTCTAGCCTTTTACTTTTGGAGTAGCTATTGGTCCTTACCCTGCTGTGTGAAGAGGACAGGTTATCCAGGTCATCAGAAAGAGATCTCCGGTTCTCGGTCAGCGGAGCGTATCTGTTCTGGATTGGCACACTTGGTGGTTTAGTAGGATTGTTTGTAATTCTCCCTTTAGCAGCTGTCCACTGCTGTTTCCTAGTATGAATAGGGGTTGAAGAGGCGCTCTTCCTGGGTGATAACAATGCAGGCCAGCCGGTCGCATCACAGATTTCAGAGCGCTGGGCTCTGCCTGTTATCCGTCCTCCCAAATCCCATGGAAATGATTTACTCTTAGGCTTTGCACCCAGAGAGTTCCAGGGAGGACTACCACTTGTAGATTTATTACCCAGTACACAGCCCTCCTGTTCCTTGGAATCCTTGTAGCTGCTAACTAGCTGTGAGTTAGCATACCGTTCTCCATTATTTTGTAACACTGGTAAAGTGGTGTCATTCCCACGACATAGTCCATTCACTTCCACGTTAACTTCCAACCGTTGCATTTTCATTTCCAACACAGCCATCTTCTGTATAAGTTTGTGGAAGTCATCTGTAGAGAACGGAGGCATTTTGCTACCAACTAGCTTAAGCTAAATAGCATGCAGTAGCCTACCAGGCTTTAGCTGTTGCTAGGCCACGCTACTGTAAGACTGAGGTCGTCGTAAAAAATTTGAAATATGGCTGAAACCCTCTGTCTATTTACGAATATGAACTGTCCCAGTGATAAGTTAATGTCCAGGAGCCGCTGCTCGAAGTTTTCAGAGAATAAGAATAGGAAAATCAGCATAAAAAGTAAGCAGAGGCATGAGCAAGCAGAAAAGCGTCTGCACAGTAAGCAAAAACACACTGATATATCAGTGGTAACAAGTCATTTTTTGATTAGGCCTTAGACTAAGATGAAGTGCTTTAGTGCTACAACTTTGGCAACATTTCAGCTGCCACGTGAAGTCACGGTAGATGGATTTGCTCACAAGTTTACACCATTTCCGACTTTAAGGGCCTTTCCATTGTGTTTTATCCAGTAAAAGTTTGGAAGTTTTTGACTTCCGAGTTGTCAGGAATTCAGTAAGACATGTTGATATGATACGATACGATACAATAATACTTTTTTGCCAGATCAACTCTCAAATTGTACTTGGTTCACAGCAGCTCTACTTACAACAGCAACAATGGAAACTACCAAGACAAGGTACAAGGAAACAAACATTTAACATAAAATTACAATCCCTGAAGACAGAATGCTCAAGACCCTATAACGTACATGAACAAACACAGTATTGACTGTCATATATCGCAGGTGTAAATAATAAAATGAATAACGGCATAATCCTATGAAGCATTTTTCTTGTATTTATACATTTTACATTTTGTTTTGCTTGTAAATTATTTTATTTTCTCATCTGTGTGACCAGGAGTATGAATGGTCCTTCTGCTCTCTGTAACTTGATGCGGCCATCATTGCTTTAACAGGAAGCTCGGTGGTTAGCATGTTGGAAGTTAATGGTCATCGCATCTATTTTAAGGCTGAGTGCTGCAACCTGAGCCGGCTGGCAGCTGTGTGGATCCGAACTGGGCCACTAGCTCAGAGCACGGGACAGGAAGGCAGATTGGACACTGGGTTTAGGTGTCAGTATGTGTGTGTGTGTGTGTGTGTGTGTGTGTGTGTGTGTGTGTGTGTGTGTGTGTGTGTGTGTGTGTGTGTGTGTGTGTGTG